>NC_137819.1:9327963-9340463 GCF_963921795.1 Nannobrachium achirus | reverse complement strand
GCACGCACGCACGCACGCACGCACACACACACACACACACACACACAGCCTCCACCGCTCAGTTCACACAAGTGTGATTTTTTCTTTTCATACTGCGTGCTGCATCTGGGCATTTTGGAAAACCTACCTTCAGACTGGCAGTTCTTCTCTGCATCGTGCCAGCTCTGGCGTGTATGTACAAACTTGTAGCAACGACCGTTGAAGCTCCACCAGAACATTGGACAGTTTCCACGCTCTAGCTTGACCACAGCAGCAGAGGGACTGGCGTGCACTGTGCCTACACACGCATACGCGCACGCACGCACGTGCACACACACACACGCACGCACGCACGCACGCACGCACGCACGCACGCACGCACACGCACGCACACACACACACACACACACACACACACACACACACACACACACACACACACACACACACACATGGCGGTGAAGAAAAACAGAAAAGAAAACATGTCAAAAGACAAAACTAAAGATATCTACAAATCTAGGATATCTAGATATAGCATAACTATGAATATAAATAGGCCTAGTTGAAGTTTTTCAGAAAATAGGATTTAAATGGGTTAAATAAAATATTACTGTAATCTACCCAGTGCCATGAGGCCCAGCCAGCACAGGAGTTGAGGAACCAGCTTCATGTCAGCCTGAGGTGGTCTCTGGGTCACTGGAGGTTGGGTTGGGGTCTTCTGGCAGGGTCTGGGACAGTGGCAGTGGAGGCTGGGTCAGTGGAGGTTGGGTCAGTGGAGGTTGGGTCAGTGGAGGTTGGGTCAGTGGAGTCTGGGTCGGGGTCTTAAAAGGGTAGTGTGTTTCTGCATGTCTGTGTGTCTTTTTATCCTCTCCACATGAGGTTGTATTCAGAGTTGGCATCATTTGATTGGTCATGATGCATTAGCAGCTGTGGAGTTCACATAGTCATTCTGCCAACCTTTTTACACAGAATGCACACACACACACACACACACACGCACGCACGCACGCACGCACGCACGCACACACACACACACACACACACACACACACACTCACACCTCAAACAGAGAGAGATGCGTGTAGAGGGAGGGGGGAGGGGGGATTATGATGCTTTTTAAGAAGACATTCCTCAACTGGAGTTTACTGTATTCATGTCACATGCCATAAGCATAAACAAACACATTGACATACTTTTATTATGGAAACCAGTAAGACTCCCTAATCGGAAGATAAGCAACCGTCAGGTCGCAACATGATTTTAGGCCAAAATGTGTAGGAGCAGTGTCCAAAAATGTGTTTGAAAAAATCGGCCTGACGGTGGCGCTATATGGGACAGATCCTTGTTGTTGAGATGAGTGTAGACATGCTGTGTACCGATTTGCGTGATTTTAGGGCAAAATCTGTAGGAGCAGTGTCCAAAAATGTGTTAGAAAAAATCGGCCTGATGGTGGCGCTATATTGGACAGATCCTTGTTGTTGAGATGAGTGTAGACATACTGTGTACCGATTTGCGTGATTTTAGGGCAAAATCTGTAGAAGCAGTGTCCAAAAATGTGTTAGAAAAGAATCGGCCTGATGGTGGCGCTATATTGGACAGATCCCTGTTGATGACATGAGTGCAGACATACTGTGTAGCGATAGCGATTTGCGTGATTTTAGGGCAAAATCTGTAGGAGTAGTGGGGGGGGGGGGGGGGGGGGTCCCTAAATTGTTACTTCACTTTCCCCCTGATCTGTGGACCCCAGGTTGAAAAACAACAAAATAATGTTTAATCTTTAATGTAATATAACATTCACATTTAATAAATATCATGGTGTTTTTCTTTCTTTCTTTAAAACCTTGAAAATAATTGTCATTGAGATCCTGTTAAATAATTACCTTCAAATAGCCTATACTTCATGTCCACCGGTACTAATTTATTTTAACATGAATGTCTCTGAATGTCACTAATGCAGACATGCTGAAATGATGGCACCAGTAAACACATGGATTAGATTTCAGCCACTTTTATTGTTGAGACACAGTACCCAGTCAGCTTTTATTGTGGAGACCGAGTAGCAGTCAACTTTTATTGTGGAGTACCCAGTCAACAGGCTGGATCCCACATTCCACTCAACAAGGTGTTTATGTACGCACACAAACATAAGGAAATTTAGCAGAACATGTAGCTTCACCCCACTGAGGGAAACAGTTTGCTACCACACAGTTCCACGTTGTACCACCATCTGGCTTATTACTTGGCCACCCGGTGTAGCCCACAGTGGAGCAATCAGACCACATCCTTGTACCCTCCACATTGAGATCATTCAGTCCAATCCAGGTGGGAGTGGGTGATGGGTCCTGGTTCTGGATCAACTGCAGGATGAAGCTGTCCTCCTTCTCACTGTGGATGGACGCCAGATGGGCACCTGTATAAGGATAAGGATTTGTGTCATATTCTTTGGTTTTTACCTAAGTTTAAGACTGCTCTGTATTGTTGATTCCTCTTTTTTCTTTATTATTTATTATTTTCTTTATTGTTTACTGTACACAACAGTACTTTTTTCTTTTCATACTGCGTGCTGCATCTGGGCATTTTGGAAAACCTACCTTCAGACTGGCAGTTCTTCTCTGCATCGTGCCAGCTCTGGCGTGTATGTACAAACTTGTAGCAACGACCGTTGAAGCTCCACCAGAACATTGGACAGTTTCCACGCTCCAGCTTGACCACAGCAGCAGAGGGACTGGCGTGCACTGTGCCTACACACGCGCACGCACGCACGCACGCACACACACACACACACACACACACACACACACACACACACACATACACACACACAGGGCGGTGAAGAAAAACAGAAAAGAAAACATGTCAAAAGACAAATCTAAAGATATCTACAAATCTAGCATAACTATGAATGTAAACAGGCCAAGTTGAAGTTTTTCAGAAAATAGGATTTAAATTGGTTAAATAAAATATTATTGTAATCTACCTATTGCCATGAGGCCCAGCCAGCACAGGAGTTGAGGAACCAGCTTCATGTCAGCCTGAGGTGGTCTCTGGGTCACTGGAGGTTGGGTTGGGGTCTTCTGGCAGGGTCTGGGTCAGTGGCAGTGGAGGTTGTGTGTCTTTTTATCCTCTCCACATGAGGTTGTATTCAGAGCTGGCCTCATCTGATTGGTCATCATGTATTAGCAGCTGTGGAGTTCACATAGTCATTCTGCCAACCTTTTTACACAGAATGCACACACACACACACACGCACACACACACACACACACACACACACACACACACCTCACACCTCAAACAGAGAGAGATGCGTGTAGAGGGAGGGGGGATTATGATGCTTTTTAAGAAGACATTCCTCAACTGGAGTTTACTGTATTCATGTCACATGCCATAAACATAAACAAACACATTGACATACTTTTATTATGGAAACCAGTAAGACTCCCTAATCGGAAGATAAGCAACCGTCAGGTCGCAACATGATTTTAGGCCAAAATGTGTAGGAGCAGTGTCCAAAAATGTGTTTGAAAAAATCGGCCTGACGGTGGCGCTATATGGGACAGATCCTTGTTGTTGAGATGAGTGTAGACATGCTGTGTACCGATTTGCGTGATTTTAGGGCAAAATCTGTAGGAGCAGTGTCCAAAAATGTGTTAGAAAAAATCGGCCTGATGGTGGCACCATATTGGACAGATCCTTGTTGTTGAGATGAGTGTAGACATACTGTGTACCGATTTGCGTGATTTTAGGGCAAAATCTGTAGGAGCAGTGTCCAAAAATGTGTTAAATGTTCTTAAATTAAATTACATTATATAAAGTGTGTGTGTGCGTGCATGCGTGCGTGCGTGCGTGTGTCTGAAAAGTGAACAAGACAGGCACTAGATTATAATGATCCACTATCGTAACATGGTCGGGTGGAAACCTTGTATGTCCGAAATACGTTAGACTTATTTTTTTCTTTTCGCTGTTTTTTAAACAGTGAAAATAACCGATATTTAAGCTCACATGATTGTAGAGCTATTATCACTACTTTACTGCAATAGCCTACTTTTGATGATGAATCAGAGCATTAATTTATGAAAAAACATAAAAAGTTATAATATGGAGGTGCATGGTTTCATCTTGACAGCATAGTTTGTTATGCAGTAGCTGGCTATCCCAGATGGGTGTTTATTTATTCACCTGGACTCTTACTCACACCTCACACAAAAGACACACATACTTTATAGTGTATCATTATTTTGTGCTTTAACTATTGAAAAATAGCAGATATACAAGCTCACAGCGTGGCACCGAGTGCCGCGCTGCGAGCTTGTAGATCTGCTATTCTTGAAAAATCGTGAAAATTTGAATTTTTCTATTCTATATTATATAGAATAGAAAAATTCAAATTTTCACGATTCTCTGTACCATGCCAACCCATTAAAAAAACACCCAGCACAGAAGATAAATAGAATGAGAGGCCTTTCACAGTACAAGTGTCAAGTTTATTTTGAGCACAGCACAAAAGTGTCAAGTGCAGGCTTTAACATTTTTTATATATAGCCTATATGCGTGTGTGTTGTTAAGAGGGGCGTCTCTATAAAGTATAGGGGCGTCTCCACTGGCCGAACTGCGCCGCTGTTTTGAATCACGCTAGGCCTAGTAGTGTGCAGTGGCGTCAGTTCAGAAAAAGGTAAGGTACCGCAGTCATCACAGATACAGACTGTATGAGAGCACACAGTTATGCAGTGCAGTCACACAACATGGCTGCTCATTACATTTCATGGAAGTTTAAGTACTCCAGTAAATTAAACGAACTTATTTTTTTCTTTTCTCTGTTTTTTAAACAGTGAAAATAACCGATATTTAAGCTCACCTGCTTTTAGAGCTATTTTCACTACTTTAGTGCAATAGCCTAATAGCCTAATACCGAGTGCCGCGCTGCGAGCTTGTAGATCTGCTATTCTTAAAAAATCTTGAAAATTTGAATTTTGATCCGATTATAAGTAAAGTGTCTTTTGAATCCTTCTAAGGTTTTTTGGAAAAATGTTTCTACCGGTATGTCAGCAATCTGGCCAGCCATCGTCAAAGAAAAGGTCCTTTTCACTTAGATGAAGCTCAGTTAGTCTGTTCTTGAGAGACTACTATGTCAGTGGTTCTCAAACATTTTCATGTGAAGGACCACATGATATTTATTTGGCCACGGACCCCCATCTCAAAATATTTAGTTCCAGGGAC
The DNA here is from genome assembly GCF_963921795.1 of Nannobrachium achirus. NCBI lineage: Eukaryota > Metazoa > Chordata > Actinopteri > Myctophiformes > Myctophidae > Nannobrachium > Nannobrachium achirus. Next base: position 9,335,267 of record NC_137819.1, on the reverse strand, counting down.
CACCCAGAAGCAACATTTGAGTTACAAACATTCGCTTTGAAAATACATATATTCAAAGATTTGCACATATTTTCACAACTTTTAAAAAAATAGCAGATCTACAAGCTTGCAGCGCGGCACTCGGTGCCGCGCTGTGAGCTTGTATATCTGCTATTTTTCACTGGTTAAAGCATTCAATAATTCTAGGCCTAAATGGGGTTTAAAAGACAGTATAAACTCACACTACATTGAGTTACAGCATTAATGTTAAAGTAATAATCCTTCACTCTTTGATTGTTCTCTTTTTATATTCTCAATGTCGCTGCATGGTAGATTTAAGACATAAAGGAGAAGAGCTTACACACCAGTATGGATGAACTGCTGCTGACCTAAGAAGATAAGCATAGACAAAAGAAAACCAACAGTGTTTCTCAACAATAGGCAAGCTTGTAAATCTGCTATTTTTCTGGACAATCTTGAAAATGTTAAATCATTTTGAATTGTGTGTGTGTGTGTGTGTGTGTGTGTGTGTGTGTGTGTGTGTGTGTGTGTGTGTGTGTGTGTGTGTGTGTGTGTGTGTGTGTGTGTGTGTGTGTGTTTGTTTGTGAGTTTGTCTAGCTATATGGGGACTAAACGCATGTTCACACAGTCACCTGCAGGGGACCTCTGACAGTGTGGGGACAAAATAGTAGGCCCCCACAACGGTTAGGGTTAGGTTTAGGTTTAGGTTTAGGGTTAGGGTTATAGGGTTATAGGGTTAGGGTTAGGTTTAGGGTTAGGGTTAGGGTTAGGGTTAGGGTTAGGGTTAGGGGTTAGGCATTAGGGTTAGAATTAGGGATAGAGGTAGGGTAAGGCTTGCATAAAAGAATGGAGGTCTATGTAATGTCCCCACAAGTGATGTAAATATATATATATATAGTGTGTGTGTGTGTGTGTGTGTGTGTGTGTGTGTGTGTGTGTGTGTGTGTGTGTGTGTGTGTGTGTGTGTGTGTGTGTGTGTGTGTGTGTGTGTGTGAGAGTGAAAGAGTGAAAGAGTGAATAGAAGTATATTTGATCTTTATGATGTAACTCATATTGTATTATTATTGTATGATGTATGCTGTAATGTAATGTAATGTAATGTATTGTGTGCTGGACTCTTGGAAGAGTAGCCAAAAGAGATCCCAATAAAAATCTAATCAAACTCATTGTCTCCCCCTATAGGCTATAGCAGGGGTCAGCAACCTTTTTGCAATGAAGTGCCATGTTTTTATTTTCTAGATCAGGGGTCTTCAACGTTTTCAGGCCAAGGACCCCTTAGTTGAAAGAGAGATGAAGCAGGGACCCCCCACAACCTGTTCATAGATTCCATATAGTTTAATTGTTTGACAGCACAATCATCCATGTATTTTGGATTCATGTTAATTTGTGTTTTCAGATATTTAACCACTTGAACTGTCAACACTTAATAAACTTGACCTTTTACTCTGTACTTCGTCTGCTCTTTTTCCCCTCTACACCAAAGCTCTTTGTTACAGTTCTCAGAATATGGACACTAGGGTTCAAGTTGTTAATATAAAAAGGATTTGAAGATTTGGAGGACCCCCTGTAGTAACTCGGAGTCTCTGAGGACCCTCTAGGGGTCCTGGACCCCCTGTTGAAGACCCCTGTTCTAGATAGTCAGTGTGACATGTCAACATACATTTTAATGACACCCCATCAAAATTCAGACATATTGTGATTGTCAGGACATTGTTATAATGATCATTAGACTCAGATCAATAACCCACCTATCTCCCTGACTCCCTCTCCAGTCAGAGTTCAGAGTTTTAATGAATGTAGAATTATGTGCAGGATGTAATGTGCTGTAAATTAGGTGGCTTCATTTAATTGTCCACATTTAAAACAATATGTGATTTTAAAATAAAAAATCAAACCTCGGTTCGAAGTGAAGCGGTGAATTTTTATTCTATGTGTTCTAGAGCTATGAAATCTGTGTTCTAGATCTATACATTCTGTGTTCTATCTATACTTTCTATGTGCTTTAGTTCTATGTTCATGAATTCCGAATGAATGAATGAATGAATGAATGATTTTATCTGGAGGGCCAAATTGTCATGTGAAGCTTGACCAATCCTCAATTCTGCATGCACGGGACAAGACATGTACGGGACAGACAATGCCACTCCTTGGAAGCGGCTTTCACCGCTTCAAAAACCTCTCTCTCGCCCTTCTGCCAGTGTGCCAGTGATCACCCTCCCCTGTGCCAACTAATGTTGGCACCGTGCCTAAGATTGCCCACCCCTGGGCTATAGTATAGTAACCATAGACTGTAAAAAAAATATGGACGGTGCAAAGCCATAGTTTTCTATGCGGCGAAAATGATGCTTTTTTTGTCCCTTGTATGGGTGTCGCCATCATTGTTTGAATGGTACCCCAGGAATCATAAGGAATGCTATTGGCTGCCAACGGTCTCGTGCAACTGCAGGGATACATGGGAGAATGTGGTCGGAGCCTCCCGAAATAAAGCACGCAAAGAAGAACACAGCCGGATGGTATCAGCTTAGTTGGCCACGCCTCCCGCAACTTTGTCATCAATTTTAACATAAATGGGACCATATTTGCACAAAACGCATATCATGGTAATTGAAAGGCAGTTTTTCACTAGCGACAGGAACCATAAAGTATTTATGACGATGTTTATTAAGGTTAGAAAATCGAAGGGGAAATTAATGGGGTCCAGGGGAGAAAAAATCTTTTTGGTACCTCGCGGGGGGAAAACAGCGCAACTAGCGGCCAATCATGGGATCTTTCTGTTCCAGGAAAGATTCATGAATAATCCAGCCAACAACACCCCTGATAGTAACACAGTCAATCCCTAGCAGGGACCCCCCCTATGCATTTATGGAAGGATGATTGTTATTGGCTAAACATGTAACTTTATCATTTTGTGGGTCATAATAAGCTATAGTTGTTAAAAAGTGACATATAGTGCTGCTTTAAGAAGTAGTGAAAATAGACAAGCTCACAAAGCAACGTGTTGTTATAGATCAGCTATTTTCAGTAGTTTGGTTCCGAGGGGGACAAGGTAACATTTCTCTTTTGTGTCACAAGCTGAAAGGTTTGGGAACCAGTGATCATAGGGGGGATAGTGGGGGGTCCCTACACCACTGCAGAGCAGGGGGATAGTGGGGGGTCCCTACACCACTGCAGTGAGCATAGGGGGATAGTGGGGGTCCCTACACCACTGCAGTGAGCATAGGGGGATAGTGGGGTCCCTACGCCACTGCAGTGAGCATAGGGGGATACTGGGGGGTCCCTACGTCACTGCAGTGAGCATAGGGGGATAGTGGGGGTCCCTACACCACTGCAGTGAGCATAGGGGGATACTGGGGGGTCCCTACACCACTGCAGTGAACATAGGGGGATAGTGGGGGGTCCCTACACCACTGCAGTGAACATAGGGGGATACTGGGGGGTCCCTACACCACTGCAGTGAACATAGGGGGATAGTGGGGGGTCCCTACACCACTGCAGTGAACATAGGGGGATAGTGGGGGTCCCTACACCGATAGAGGGGGTCCCTACACCACTGCAGTGAGCATAGGGGGGGAAAGTGGGGTCCCTACACCACTGCAGTGAACATAGGGGGATACTGGGGGGTCCCTACACCACTGCAGTGAGCATAGGGGGATAGTGGGGGTCCCTACACCACTGCAGTGAGCAGTAGGGGGATGGGGTCCCTACACCACTGCAGTGAGCATAGGGGGATACTGGGGGGTCCCTACACCACTGCAGTGAGCATAGGGGGATAGTGGGGGGTCCCTATCTGCAGTGAACATAGGGGGATACTGGGGGGTCCCTACACCACTGCAGTGAGCATAGGGGGATAGTGGGGGGTCCCTATCTGCAGTGAACATAGGGGGATACTGGGGGGTCCCTACACCACTGCAGTGAGCATAGGGGGGATAGTGGGGGTCCCGAGGGCTTGGGACCCCCATTACAATGTCCAGTTGTCACTCTTGCACTCCTGTAGACACTGTAAAGTACATTTAAGTACATGTACTGAAGTACTGTACTTTAGTACAATTTTAAGGTATCTGTACTTTACTTGAGTATTTCCCAATTTCCAATACTTTTACTTCTACTCCACTACATATCGGATCCAAATATTGTACTTTTACTCCATTACATTTATTTGGATCTGGATTTCCATGATGCACAAATAGCAGCAGAGAGAGAGAGAGAGAGAGAGAGAGAGAGAGAGAGAGAGAGAGAGAGAGAGAGAATTTAAAATAGACAAAAATGCTGAACAGTCATGACTGAGTCATGTGTCATAAAAAAGCCCTACAGTGCATTTATTGTATGACATCATTATCGTACCACTGTACTGTTGGCAAACTGTAAATAAAGTACTGACATTTTTTGCCGCCATGCGGGAGGGGGGAGGGACCACCTGTTTTTACATTGCACATAATGCAGGAGGCAGCAGGATGTTGTGTTGTTGAAAACGAGTGCTTCCAAACTCTGACACTTGGAAAAATAAAAACCTGCACAGAATGTCTTGACAGAAAGTAGCTCATAACATGCCTATGGCTATGGTGGATTTTTATGAAACAAAAATGGTGCAGATAGAGGATAATTCAAGCTTTCAGTACAGCCACACTGTTGGTGAGTTTTAGTTCTGTTTGGATGTATGGGCTGTCAATAGTTGTTTGCCACTCAGTAGGCGTTCCCACATAGCTTCCAGCAACAGTGATGTCACGTGCATACCCTCTATAGAGAAAGGTCAGCTCAATGACAGTATGTATAGACTCTACACTTATACTCCAGTACTTTTACTGAAGTACTGGAGTGACAAGACAAACAGTTGCAGACAGAGGGCCTTTCAGTATCTCTGTAGCAGGTACAGTAGCAGCTTATAGGGCAGGGGTCTTCAACGTTTTCAGGCCAAGGACCCCTTAGTTGAGAGAGAGATGAAGCAGGGACCCCCACAACCTGTTCATAGATTCCATATACTGTAGTTTCATCGTTTGACAGCACAATCGTCAGTGTATTTTGGATTCATGTCAATTTGTGTTTTCATATATTTAACCACTTGAACCATCATTACTTAATAAACTTGACCTTTCATTCTGTACTTTGTCTGCTCTTTTTCCCCTCTACACCATGGCTCTTTGCCAAAAATAGCTGATCTACAAGCTCACAACGCCTCGCAGCGCGAGGCGTTGTGAGCTTGTAGATCTGCTATTTTTGGCTTAAGTTCTCAGAGTATATGGACGCTAGGGTTTAAGTGGTTAATATAAAAAAGGAGAAAATAAGTTTCCATCACTCAAAGATTTGGAGGACCCCCTGTAGTAACTCTGGGGACCCCCTAGGGGTCCCGGACCCCCTGTTGAAGACCCCTGTACTAGGGCAATTAATTCATTTTTAATGTAAGGTAACATTAAAATGTAATAAATGTCATGTTGTTGTTTTTTCTTTCTTTAAAACTTTGAAAAATGTGTTGTTGTGTCACCATTACATAATTACCTTCAAGCACAGCCTATTCATGTCCACTGATACAAATGTAGTCTCTGACTCTGACCTTACTAATGCAGACATGCTGAAATGATGGCACCAGTAAACACATGGATTAGATTTCATTTCAGACACTTTTATTGTTGAGACACAGTACTCAGTCAGCTTTTATTGTGGAGACCGAGTACCCAGTCAACTTTTATTGTGGAGACCGAGTACCCAGTAAGCTTTTATTGTGGAGAACGAGTATTGTGGCGTACCCAGTCAACAGGCTGGATCCCACATTCCACTCAACAAGGTGTTTATGTACGAACACAAACAGAAGGACCTTCATAAGAACATGGAGTGTCACACCACTTAGAAAAACAGTTTGCTGCCACACAGTTTTGACCTGTGCCACCATTTGGCTGATCACTGTACCACCCGGTGTAGCCCACATCGGAGCCATCAGACCACAGCCATCTACCGTCCACATAGATATCATTCAGTCCAATCCAGGTGTCAATGGTTGACCGGTTCTTGATCAGCTGCAGGATGAAGTTGTCCTCCTCCGCACTGTGGATGGACGCCAGGTGGCCTCCTGAATAAGGATAAGTATAAGTATAAGTATAAGGATAAGGATAAGTATAAGGATAAGGATAAGGATAAGCATAAGGATAAGGATGAGGATTTGTGTTATGACGTGATAACGTTGAGACGTTTACAGCATGTAGCATTGACTGTTCAGGACACTTTGGTTATAGTGGGGTGCCTGGACACTCAGTCATTTCAAATTTGTGTTAAAGTTTATTTTTCACTTCCAATTTTTAGATTATGGTCTATAGAACAATTTTGGTTCGAGTGTCAAGACACCAGATTGAAGAAAAATATCTTTTTTACCCTATTAACACAAATAACCAAAATCGGATTTTTTACATGTCTTATTTTTCCCAATTAAGACATTAAGACAAATGTCTTAATTTCTTTGGAAACAGTACACCAATGGATCAATGCAACCATGGGGAAGCTGACACTCGTGTCCTATACATCTTCTCCATGCCCTCCAAACATCATCACTTGGGATGGTGCATACTGGAGACACAGATGTTGTTGTAGTGCTTCTGTCTAATTTCCATTACATCCAGGCTCTGAATCCGGCTGCGGAAATCTGGATCTCCTTCAAAGCTGGAAAGACTACTAGGTAGATCTCCTTAAATACCATTGCCACAAACCTGGGCATGACAACATGCAAGGGCATGGCTCTCTTCCATGCATTCACTGGCTCTGACAGCACATCGTCTTTCAAATTCAAGGGTAAGCGATCCTGCTGCAAAAAATATGTTTTTCTTCAATCTGGTGTCTTGACACTCGAACCAAAATTGTTCTATAGACCATAATCTACAAATTGGAAGTGAAAAATAAACTTTAACTTTAATTGAAAATGAAAACAAAATATTACATGTACAAGGAACCCCACTATTACTTTTTACCAACGTTTACGACTGCTCTGTATTGTTGATTCTTTTTTTTCCTTCTTTTTTTTTTCATACTTCCCTGTAATTTTGTAACCTTAAAGGAGTAGTTAGCATGGATGAAAATAGGGCCCAATAAGCCCATTCCCAAGATGCACCACTGTCTTTCATTGGCTGATGTGACCACGCCCCCAGAACCCAGGGCTAGACCAGTGGCCAAAGCTGGAACTGCAGGCGGGGTGAAAAATACATGCACAAGCAAAAGAGTGCGCCGCTGTGGTCTGCTATGCGGTTCAATGGACGTCAACGTCGTTCGTGACGTCATTACATCTCAACGTCAAACATTTTGGCACATAATTATGTGCCAATTTCCCC
>NC_137819.1:9282963-9322963 GCF_963921795.1 Nannobrachium achirus | reverse complement strand
CCTACATACGGATGGAATATGGAGTGCAGTAGATACTCGAATGGTAGGCGACATAAGCCTATGTATTAATTACTACTTCATTGGGTAATTTTGTTTTTCTTGAGGAATTCGAGGGCCGTATTGAGATGGTCGAAGGGCCGGGTCCGGCCCCCGAGCCGTATGTTGCCCATGCGTGACATATGCGTACCACAGGAAATCAAACCTTAGTTATGCTGGCATGGCAAGGCCAGGCTGTACCATAAACAATATGACTCTTACAGTGCATCATGTAATCTGTACTGTGTGACACTGCATAATCTACTGTTACTAACGTCACTCATAATCAATCATGATAATATACTGTCTACTACAGTGTGTGTGTGTGTGTGTGTGTGTGTGTGTGTGTGTGTGTGTGTGTGTGTGTGTGTGTGTGTGTGTGTGTGTGTGTGTGTAAGAAAGAGTGAATAGAAGTATATTTGACTTTTATGATGTAACTCATATTGTATTATTATTGTATGATGTATGCTGTAATGTAATGTAATGTATTGTGTGCTGGACTCTTGGAAGAGTAGCCGATGGCTAAAAGAGTAGCCGATGGGTCCTTGGACTGTTTTCAGTCCAAGGACCCCTTAGTTGAGATAGAGATGAATCAGGGACCCCTTAGTTGAGGGAGAGATGAAGCAGGGACCCCTTAGTTGAGAGAGAGAGATGAAGCAGAGACCCCTTAGTTGAGAGAGAGATGAAGCAGGGACCCCTTAGTTGAGAGAGAGATGAAGCAGGGACCCCTTAGTTGAGAGAGAGATGAAGCAGGGACCCCTTAGTTGAGAGAGAGATGAAGCAGGGACGCCTTAGTTGAGAGACAGATGAAGCAGGGACGCCTTAGTTGAGAGAGAGATGAAGCAGGGACCCCTTAGTTGAGAGAGAGATGAAGCAGGGACCCCTTAGTTGAGAGACAGATGAAGCAGGGACGCCTTAGTTTAGAGAGAGATGAAGCAGGGACCCCTTAGTTGAGAGAGAGATGAAGCAGGGACCCCTTAGTTGAGGGAGAGATGAAGCAGGGACCCCTTAGTTGAGAGAGAGATGAAGCAGGGACCCCCACAACCTGTTCATAGATTCCATAGTTTCACCGTTTGACAGCACAATCATCAGTGTATTTTGGATTCATGTCAATTTGTGTTTTCAGATATTTAACCACTTGAACTGTCAATACTTAATAACTTGACCTTTTAGTCTGTACTTTGTCTGCTCTTTTTCCCCTCTACACCAAAGCTCTTTATTTTTGGCTTACAGTTCCTCAGAATATGGACACTGGGGTTCAAGTTGTTAATATAAAAAGGATTGGAAGATTTGGAGGACCCCCTGTAGTAACTCTGAGGACCCCCTAGGGCTCCCGGACCCCCTGTTGAAGACCCCTGTTCTAGATAGTCAGTGTGCCATGTCAACATATACATTTTAATGACACCCTATCAAAATTATGACATATTTTGATTGTCAGGACATTGTTATAACGATCATTAGACTCAGATCAATAACCCACCTATCTCCCTGACTCCCTCCTCAGTCAGAGTTCAGAGTTTTAATGAATGTAGAATTATGTGCAGGATGTAATTTGCTGTAAATTAGGTGACTTTATTGACCACATTTAAAACAATATGTGATTTTAAAATACAAATCCTGTCTCTCACCCTTCTGCCAGTGTGCCAGTGATCACCCGGCCTCCCCTGTCCCAATGCAATGTTGGCACCGTGCCTAAGGTTGCCCACCCCTGGGCTATAGTATAGTAACCATAGACTGTAAAATAAATATGGACGGTGCGAAGCCATTGGTTTCTATGTGCCGAAGATTACGCTTTTTTGTCCCTTGTATGGGTCTCCATTTGAATAGAGAAAGGTCTGCGCCAATGACAGTAAGTATAGACTGTACACTTATACTCCAGTACTTTTACTGAAGTACTGGATAGACTGTACACTTATACTCCAGTACTTTTACTGAAGTACTGGATAGACTGTACACTTATACTCCAGTACTTTTACTGAAGTACTGGATAGACTGTACACTTATACTCCAGTACTTTTACTGAAGTACTGGAGTTGACTGTACACTTATACTCCAGTACTTTTACTGAAGTACTGGAGTTGACTGTACACTTATACTAGAGTACTTTTACTGAAGTAGTGGAGATGACTGTACACTTATACTCTAGTACTTTTACTGAAGTACTGGAGTTGACTGTACACTTATACTCTAGTACTTTTACTGAAGTACTGGAGTTGACTGTACACTTATACTCCAGTACTTTTACTGAAGTACTGGAGTTGATTGTACACTTATACTCTAGTACTTTTACTGAAGTACTGGAGTTGACTGTACACTTATACTCTAGTACTTTTACTGAAGTACTGGAGTTGACTGTACACTTATACTCTAGTACTTTTACTGAAGTAGTGGAGATGACTGTACACTTATACTCTAGTACTTTTACTGAAGTACTGGAGTTGACTGTACACTTATACTCCAGTACTTTTACTGAAGTACTGGAGTTGACTGTACACTTATACTCTAGTACCTTTACTGAAGTACTGGAGTTGAGTGTACACTTATACTCCAGTACTTTTACTGAAGTAGTGGAGATGACTGTACACTTATACTCTAGTACTTTTACTGAAGTACTGGAGTTGACTGTACTATGACAAGACAAACAATTGCAGACAGAGGGCCTTTCAGTATCTCTGTAGCAGGTACAGTAGCAGCTTATAGGGCAGGGCCCAGGGGTCTTCAACGTTTTCAGGCCAAGGACCCCTTAGTTGAGAGAGAGATGAAGCAGGGACCCCTTAGTTGAGAGAGAGAGAGATGAAGCAGGGACCCCTTAGTTGAGAGAGAGATGAAGCAGGGACCCCCACGACCTGTTCATAGATTCCATATAATGTAGTTTCATCGTTTGACAGCACAATCATCAGTGTATTTTGGATTCATGTCAATTTGTGTTTTCATAATATTTAACCACTTGAACCGTCCGTCGTTACTTAATAAACTTGACCTTTCACTCTGTACTTTGTCTGCTCTTTTTCCCCTCTACACCATGGCTCTTTGCCAAAAATAGCCGATCTACAAGCTCACAACGCCTCGCAGTGCGAGGTGTTGTGAGCTTGTAGATCTGCTATTTTTGGCTAAAGTTCTCAGAATATGGACGCTAGGGTTCAAGTGGTTAATATAAAAAAGGAGAAAAAAGTTTCTATCACTCAAAGATTTGGAGGACCCCCTGTAGTAACTCTGGGGACCCCCTAGGGGTCCCAGACCCCCTGTTGAAGACCCCTGTACTAGGGCAATTAATTCATGTTTAATGTAATGTAACATTCAAATGTAATAAATGTCATGGTGTTTTTCTTTTTTTCTATAGACCGGGAACGCAAAATGCGTTTTTACCTTTCAGGCCGGGAACGCAAAATGCTGTTTATCCTTTCAGACCGGGAACGCAAAATGCTTTTCCTGTAGTTTTTACCCTCTTCTGGTCTCGTGGCCAATGAAATGCATCAGGAGGCGATGACGTATGCTTCCCTGACTACCGCAAAGCATTCTGGTATTTTTTTTTTTGGCTTTACATAACTTTATTTGTCGGAGAATCCCAGTGCGCACAAGAACAGCTTCTCTAGCGGCGAAATGAAAGACGCATTGAGCGAATGCAAACCGGACCCGCTGGAATTGGCATTGTTATTGTTATGTGATATGTTTGAAAACGACGACGATGATGAAGAAGTGTTTCATGGATTTCATGAAGACTGGATAACTTTTCACGGACGCACTTTGACACGGCTAGTTTCAGAGACCAACACGTTAGCCGAACAGCTAGTCAACCCCAAACTCCAGAACAACAGATTTGCAGCTATCTGGAGGTAATAACACTTATAAAATGATTATTATGATATGGTTCATTCATTCACATACACAGGCGCACACACACACACACGCACGCACATATAATAATAATGACAAATGTCGCTCGTCAGATTTACCGTTATATGGAGCTAACAATATACAGCTAACAAATATTCAATAGAAAGTTTTGGCGCTTGTTGTTTCTTGTCAAAGTGGTGGCCTATGGTGTAAGGCCTATGGTGTAAGGTCTCAAATATTTGCTAATTATGTTTCTATGAGCTACATAGGCTGAGAAATGTATTTTTTATTAGACGTTTTATAAGATTTATTACAGTTTTTTAGTTTGCAGATTTCTTTTTAAAAAATGATAAAGGTCTGGACCATGACAAATAATTTCCCATGAAAGCCAAAGGTGTACGCTATCAAACAGTTTTGAAATTTTGTTTCTAGCTGCTACAGAGGCTGAGAAATAAATGTTTTAGTAGACGTTGACACCTCTGTGAAGTTTTCCATAAAATCTCAGGTTTTAGGGGTATTTTTCCAATCGGCCATAGGTTTTTAAGGCTTTTTTCCAGGCGGACTTAGGTCTAAATGGGTTAAAACCTTGAAAAATGTGTCGTTGGGACACCATTACATAATTACCTTCAAGCACAGCCTAGGCCTATTCATGTCCACTGATACAAATGTAGTCTCTGACTCTGACTTTACTAATGCAGACATGCTGAAATGAGTAAGTAAACAGTAAACACATGGATTAGATTTCAGACACTTTTATTGTTGAGACACAGTACCCAGTCAGCTTTTATTGTGGAGACCGAGTACCAGACAACTTTTATTGTGGAGACCGAGTAGCAGTCAGCTTTTATTGTGGAGACCGAGTAGCAGTCAACTTTTATTGTGGAGTACCCAGTCAACAGGCTGAATCCCACATTCCACTCAACAAGGTGTTTATGTACGAACACAAACAGAAGGACATTCAGTAGAACATGGAGCGTCACGCCACTGAGGTCCATAGTTTGCTGTCACACAGTTTTCACCTCTGCCACCATTTGGCTGACCACTGTTCCACCCGATGTAGTCCACATCGGAGCCATCAGACCACAGCCATGACCACTGTTCCACCCGATGTAGTCCACATCGGAGCCATCAGACCACAGCCATCTATCGTCCACATAGAGGTCGTTCAGTCCAATCCAGGTTTCAGTGGGTGATAGGTCCAGGTTCTTGATCAGCTGCAGGAGGAACTTGTCCTCCTCCTCACTATGGATGGATGCCAGGTAGCCTCCTGTATAAATATAAGAATATAGGACATTTACAGCATGTAACATTGACTGTTCTGAACACTTTGGTTACTTTTTACCAACGTTTACGACTGCTCTGTATTGTTGATTCTTTTTTTTTTCTCATTCTTTTTCGCTGTATAGGCTACAACCTTTTTCTTTTCATACTTCCCTGTAATTTTGTAACCTTAAAGCAGTAGTTAGCATGGATGAAAATAGGGCCCAACAAGCCCATTCCCAAGATGCACCACTGTCTTTCATTGGCTGATGTGACCAAGCCAAACTGCAGGCGGGGTGAAAAATACATGCACGAGCAAAAGAGCGTCTGGGGTCTGCTGTGGGGTTCAATGGATGTCGACGTCGTTCGTGACGTCATTACGTCTCGACGTCAAACATTTTGGCACATAATTATGTGCCAATTTCCCCCAGAATGCACCTGGATTCAGCTACTTCCGCATGCTTCAAAACGCCACTGAGCACTTGCATTGCAATGAATTGCTGGGTGCGGGGCTGTTCGGTCTCTATTTAGGCTATGTGACTTATGGGGGCCAGTAGTGTTACTGTAGTAATAAAGAAATTGCTGGCTTATTGTGTCTAAAAAGACACGTTTAGTCACTTGTACACATGCCCCCAAACAACGAAATAAAAATCACTAAACGTGCTAAAACGATAGAACAAAGTAAATGAAAACATCCCCTCTCTCTGGCCTACCCTGCAAACTACTCAATAAACTACAAATCATTCAGAATTCATCACCCACACTAAACTATCCGCCCACATCACCCTCATCCTCATCCAACTCCACCGGCTCCCCATTCACGACCGTATCGACTATAAAAACCTCCTCCTCACCTACAAAGCTCTCCATAACCTCGCCCCCACCTACCTCTCTGACCTTCCCCATGGCTATGTCTCCTCCCGTTCCCTGCGCTCCTCGTCAGCTGGGCTCCTCTACTGGCCCCCTGACAGTGCCCGCATCGGCACCATGGGTGCCAGGGCTTTTAGCTGTACTGCACCCAGACTCTGGAACTCCTTACCCCCTCACATCCTACAGTCTGACTCCATAACCACCTTCAAATCCCAACTCAAAACTCACCTGTTCAAACTGGCCTACTCACTTTAACACACCCACATCACCCCTTTTATCTGCTTACCTACCCTCACTCCTCTTTTACTATTGATCTTGACATATTGATGTATTATTAATTTTGTTCTATTTCAGTGTTCTATTTTTTTATTGATTTTTGATATATTGTATATTCTGTTGTTGTCTTGTTGATGTATGCTTTGCCTGTTTTTAATGATTGTCTTTTTGAATTGTACGGCGACCTTGAGTGTCCTGAAAGGCGCCTTTAAATAAAATGCATGGCCTCCTGAATAAGGATAAGGATTTGTGTTATGACGTGATAATGTTGAGACACTTACAGTATGTAGCATTGACTGCTTACTTTTTACCAACATTTAGAGTACTTTTTGAGCAGTGGTCACACCATCTCCTATACGTGGCTGTGTGTGTATGCGTGTATGTGTGTATGTCTGTCTGTATGTATGTAGCCTGAGTACCGCTGGGTGACCAGAGAGATGATGTTGAGCAGCCTTGAAATATACATGCATGCATGCATGCGACCGCGGTTTTCCCGATGAACCTAAGGGCAACGGTGGGGGCCGATGGGCAAGGAGGGTCACGAGCTTATGAGAAACAACTAAAATAAGACCTTAAAACCTGGCGAAAACAGTTGCGTGCATTAGCGCAAGATGACGATAAAGGAAATCATTAAATGGAAAACATTAAATTAACTTCTGAAAAGCCTACTAGGCCTTAAAACCTGGTGAAAACAGTTGCGTGCATTAACGCAAGATGACGATAAAGGAAATCATTAAATGGAAAACATTAAATTACAGTAACTTCTGAAAAGGTTTCTAAGCCTACACTAGCCTACTAGTAAAACTAGTGGAACCGCGATCTTTCCACACGTGAATAATTGTGGTTATAAACAATAACACAGACAATATAAATCCTTATTAGTGTAGTAGTGGGAATCATGCTCCCAAATAACGTTTAAATATCTTGCAATTGGCGACGAGTCTCTTACGAAATCGTCAAGAGTGCCTCTCAATACATAAAGCTATATAACCTCTCCATTATCGGCAATAGTCAGTAGTGGCGTTTCCATAAAGCCACTTTTTGCGGATTAACGGCTTATTCGCAAAATGTTTTCAAAATTTAAAATGTTCAAAATGCGAATAAACTTTCATTATCCGCAAAAAAAGTTATCCGCTTGGAGGAGGAGGATTTTGAGCCTTTATTGAATAAACTAAATGCGCAAAAGTGAATGGAAACGGGTCAGACAATAAATGAGAATAGATTATGACGTTCTAGGTCCATTTCCCCTGCCGCTTTACGTCCATGGTATAGCGTTAGCCCACAAAACAAACCGGTTGTTTGTTACACACAGAGTGACAAGGACCGTGTGTAAATTCCTCCCGTTTTCACCTCAAGCCATCGGTGGCGAACCCTTCCTCATCCCACGGTGTTGCATACCTGAAGTGCCCAATCTACAAGCTCAGAGCAGCTCGCATCCACGTCTCCGTGCAGCGTTGTGAGCTTGCAGATCGGCCACCTGACCTTCCAGAGGACGCTGAAACTGGATGAGCACTGTGCAGCGACGTGACCGCGGTTTTCCCAGTGAACCGGTAGCTTTATGTATTGAGAGGAACTCTTGCCAATTTCGTAAGAGACTCGTCGCCAATTGTAATATATTTAAAAGTTATTTGGGGCCATGATGATGACTGATAACCCCTTCTTCCCACTACTAGACAGCGACCGAGTCACAGCAGTCAGACGTGCAGTCAGACGGTGCAGTGCTCAGGTTCGGTCTGAAAAAAATCAGCCCGATCAACTCTTGAGACCGTCGCAAATTCGAATGACACCCGCAAATGGAAACATGCTAAATTCGCTTTGTCTTATTGCGTATTTCTGATAATTCGCTTCCCTAATTCGAATAAGTTTATGGAAACATGGCTAGTGGTATGTGTTCCCCACATTCATCGCCCCCCACCGTTGCACTCAGGTTCACCGGGGAAACCACAGTCACTGCATGCACTCACTCTCTCTCTCTCTCTCTCTCTCTCTCTCTCTCTCTCTCTCTCTCTCTCTCTCTCTCTCTCTCTCTCTCTCTCTCTCTCTCTCTCTCTCTCTCTCTCTCTCTCTCTCACACACACACACACACAACCGCTCACTTCAAACTTGGGTTTGACTTTTTCTTTTCATACTTCCCTGTAACGTAACCTTAAAAGACAAATATTCTTTTTTTTACAAGGGTTCATGTTTTAGATTGTAATTAGTGAAAATAAAGGATGAGTGTTAAAATGTTTTAGAGATTTGAATGATCTTGATTTCAGTGGCTTGGGGTATGCGTTCAAGAGGCTAAATATGTCTTTTAAGACACTATATGGGCCCTATACACCAAGCTAAACCTAGCCGATCTACAAAGGCAAAGAAGTTTAGGAGATTAGGGTTTAGCATGGATGAAAATAGGGCCCAATAAGTCCATTCTCAAGATGCACCACAATATTTCATGGGCAGATGTGACTTAGGGGGGCCAGTAGTGTTACTGTAAATAGAAATATTTACACTTATTGTGTCTAAAAAGACACATTTTATCACCTGTACGCATGACCCCAAACAATGAAATCAAGATCGCTAAACATACTAAAACGAACAAAGTAAATGAAAACATTATTTTCTCTTATCACAATTTAAAATGTGAACCCTTGTTGTAAAATAACTACTAGATTTAACACTAAAAAAGGCTCTAATTCGTTCTCCTGCTATACCACCAACATGTGGAACGCCCTACCGCAGGCCTTAAAGGAGTGCAAATCCCTAGCCTCCTTCAACATAGGTCTGAAAAGTCACCTTCAGGCTGCTACTGCTACTCGAGACTTGTAAATAGACTAAGGGCGTGTTCACACCAGGGTCCTTTGGTCCCCTTAGAAAGGACCCTGGTGTGAACACGCCCTTAAGCCCCCTTCTGCTTTTTTTTCTCTCGCCCTGCAGTATATTCTTTTCTTTTTTTTCTGCTTTTGTGATTGAGGTTATCCTCTGAAAAGTACTGTGTTCTATCCGTCTGTCTTTGAATGTTATATGAGATACATACCTATAGTGGTGGTTCCTGTGTAAATAAGCCAAAACACTTACTAAGATCTCCTTTTAGTTGACCTTGTACCAGTGATTTGTGCTGTCATGAAACTGTACTTCCTATTGCAAACTTATAAATTATTCAATCAATCAATCAATCAATCAATCAATCAATCAATCAAACTATCTATCTATCTATCTGTCTATGTGTCTATCAACCTACCTTCAGACAGGCAGTTCTTCTCTGCATCGTGCCAGCTCAGTTTTGTATGTACGAACT
The DNA here is from genome assembly GCF_963921795.1 of Nannobrachium achirus. Lineage (NCBI taxonomy): Eukaryota > Metazoa > Chordata > Actinopteri > Myctophiformes > Myctophidae > Nannobrachium > Nannobrachium achirus. The sequence goes on along the minus strand of NC_137819.1, from coordinate 9,313,410 downwards.
TGTAGCAACGATTGTTGTAGCTGTACCAGAAGTGAGGACAGATACAGACACATACATACACACACGCACGCACGCACGCAAGCGCACACACACACACACACACACACACACACACACACACACACACACACACACACACACACAAAAGAAAACATGTAAATAGAAAAATCAGAAGATATCTACAAATGTAAAATATCTACATATACAGTAGCATAAATATAAATATTTGACGTTTTTAAATGGGTTTAAAGAACCTTATATTAATCTACCTTTTAAAGAACCTTATATTAATATACCTTTTAAAGAACCTTATATTAATCTACCTTTTAAAGAACCTTATATTAATATACCTTTTAAAGAACCTTATATTAATATACCTTTTAAAGAACCTTATATTAATATACCTTTTAAAGAACCTTATATTAATATACCTTTTAAAGAACCTTATATTAATATACTAGAGGTGGGCAACGATTAATTTTTTTTAATCGCGATTAATCGCACTCAATCCTGGAGTTAATCGCGATTAATCGAGATTAAATTGCTCATTTTAAGTCTGCCGAAGGCATTCAAAATATGCGTGTGCTACATAAATAATGACCAGAAGTAAGTCCTTGAGAACGGGTTTCTGTTTATTCAATTAAACATGAATAATAATCAGTCATTTAAAGATAACCAGTAGGCAATTTTACACACAGGTCTGTCTCCATGTGGACAAAGTTCTTTCCTGAACTACCTGGAATGAACACCAGAGGGTGTAAGAACAACAACCCAGCTTACATAAGGTCATGAAGAACTGCTTAAGCCTCTATCACAGTCCAAGGTGAAGAGCTAACACCTCACCATGGTGTAGTTCTCTAGCTATCACCTAGCTACCAAATACTACTGTATCGTCTCTTTCAGTTTTAGGTGAAAGCTAGAAAACTACACCGTGGTGAGGTGATAGCTCTTCACCTTGGACTATGACAGAGGGCAAGGCTTTAGCTTTGTGACATGGCTTGGGTCAATAAGTCCAACATCTACTTCTCTTTCTTCCACCAGTCACTCAGGCAGACCAGCTTGTTCACATTGTCTGGGGACAAGCTAGATCTTCTCTTCTGTACAATATGGCCTGCTAAAGAGAACAGTCTCTCGCATGGGACACTTGTGGCTGGAGTCCCCAAGTACTTCCGGGCAATGTTGGCCAGATTACCATAGCAAGCGGTGTGCTCCGACCACCACTTCAGTGGACACTGATCCTCGCTGGCACTGGGCTCTACCTTGTACCTCTCCACAACATTGCTTGCTGGTGTCTCCTCATCAGACTCTGACTCTGATCCCATCAGTAGCAGGGTCTTCTTATTCGGTGGCTCAGGGTTCTCCTCCATGGACGGCTGCAGAGCAGGTTCTTCTGCCTTCACCAGCTCACTCAGCTTTGCCCACACTGGCTCCCTCTCTGCTCTGGGCATTCACTTGAGGTCCTTAAATCGTGGATCCAGACTAGTCGCCACCTTTGATGAAAAAAAGAAGAAAAAAAAGAAAAGAAAAAGAAAAGATTGATTACAATTTGATTTACTTTCCACATCCAACCTCCATATTTCTTCCTGACTTAATCTATTCATTGACCATTGCCTTAACAGTCTATAACGGTTAGATAATACAGCTATCTTCTGGTCTGCTCAGTCTGACATACCTTCAGCCAAACCAGGTTTAATTTCTCCCTCCGCTGGTCGAGGTCCTTGGTGAAGGCAGCCTTGAACCGCACGACATAGGCAGGATCATCATCTGTGATCTTCATAGATCGCTGGAGGTGGCACAGGGCAGGTAGAACCACCGAGCAGGATACATACTTTTGCCCACCAAGGAGATCAGTGATGTACCTACACACACACACACACACACACACACACACACACACACACACACACACACACACACACACACACACACACACACACACACACACACACACAGCAACAAATACAAAATGAATGGCCAATTAATTTAACTCAGATCACACACACACACACACACACACACACACACACACACACACACACACACACACACACACACACACACACACACACACACACACACACACACACACACACACCCCAATAGGCTACATAAAATAAAAAATCGTTTAACTCAGATTATACACACACACACACACACACACACACACACACACACACACACACACACACACACACACACACACACACACACACACAGCAATAAATAAATAATGGCCAATTAATTTAACTTAGATTACACTTTTAAATTCTGAATCATCACATTACATATGTTTCTCAAATACAAAGTGACTTTTAAAAGAACTTGTATGCAATTCATGAACACTATCATACCTGCATGGCTCTAGCAGTGTCTCCAGTCTTGCCATCTTCTCATATTCAGCATCAGTAGGGAGAGTCAGACATATGGAGCCAGAACAGTCTCATAATTCACAAATGCGTACCTCCAGTTTTGTAATTTTTGAAATTTTGTGTTTCCACATTTTGAACTCACATGCTCAGATTTGAAACTCACAAGGTCAGATTCTTGTGTATTTTGTATCTGTGATTTGTATCTGTGTTTTGTATTTGTGTTTTGTATCTGTGATTTGTATTTGTGATTTGTATTTGTGTTTTGTATTTGTGATTTGTATCTGTGATTTGTATCTGTGATTTGTATTATTATTTGTTATTTGCATCTCTGATTTTTATCTGTGATTCAAATCCACAAAATACAAACACAAATCACAGATACAAATCACAGATACAAATCACAAATACAAAACACAAACACAAAACACAGATACAAATCACAGATACAAAACACAGATAACACAAATCACAGATACAAATCACAGATACAAATCACAAATACAAAACACAGACACAAAACACAGATACAAAACACAGATACAAAACACAAATACAAAACACAAACACAAAACACAAATACAAATCACAAATACACATCATATAAATCCACAGATCATGCACGTCTGCTGTGAGGTAATTTTTTCCGCCACTAGGGGGAGCTGTGCAGTGGATTTTTTTTTACAGTGGATCTGTTTTGCAGTGACTTTATGAGACTCAGTATGACGGGTTGCCATGTCCGCTTATTATAAGCGACTTTATTATTACCATTATTATTATTAATATTAATAGTAATTCTTCATCTCCAGAGGCGAGGCCGACCGAGGGGCCTCTGGAGTCGGGGTCTGACCACCCGGGGACCCCCTGGAGCCCTGGGGACCCCCCGGGGACCCCCTGCTATCTAGTCCCATGTATTTCAAAAATGTTCGGCTCTACAATGGTTTCAATGGGAGGGCCGACATTTTTTGGGGGAAATCCGGGACTTAACCCGCACGGACACCCTCCAGGGGGCCCAGGGACCCCCGCAAAATTATAGCGCCGCCGCAGCGCACATAAACTTCCATAACTCGGGCTAGGAGCGACCGTTCGAGACGGGACCGGTACCCACACGTCCGGCTCGGGGCCCCGGAGCCGGCCGTGCCACTGCGCCGCCTGGCGGCCGACGCCAAACAGGAAGTGCCTCTATATCTCATGAACCGTTTGTCGTACAGACGCGTGGGTGGGGTCATATGACTTGATTAAGAGTCCTTGACCTTAATTGGTGCAACAGGAAGTGCCCTTCGCCAAACAGGAAGTGCCTCTATATCTCATGAACCGTTTGTCGTACAGACGCGTGGGTGGCGTCATATGACTTGATTAAGAGTCCTTGACCTTAATTGGTGCAACAGGAAGTGCCCTTCGCCAAACAGGAAGTGCCTCTATATCTCATGAACCGTTTGTCGTACAGACGCGTGGGTTGCGTCATATGACTTGATTAGGAGTCCTTGACCTTAATTGGTGCAACAGGAAGTGCCTTTCGCCAAACAGGAAGTGCCTCTATATCTCATGAACCGTTTGTCGTACAGATGCGTGGGTGGCCTCATATTACTTGATTAGGAGTCCTTGACCTTAATTGGTGCAACAGGAAGTGCCTTTCGCCAAACAGGAAGTGCCTCTATATCTCATGAACCGTTTGTCGTACAGACGCGTGGGTGGCCTCATATTACTTGATTAGGAGTCCTTGACCTTAATTGGTGCAACAGGAAGTGCCCTTCGCCAAACAGGAAGTGCCTCTATATCTCATGAACCGTTTGTCGTACAGACGCGTGGGTGGCCTTATATTACTTGATTAGGAGTCCTTGACCTTAATTGGTGCAACAGGAAGTGCCCTTTGCAAAACAGGAAGTACCTCTATATCTCATGAACCGTTTGTCGTACAGACGCGTGGGTGGCCTCATATTACTTGATTAGGAGTCCTTGACCTTAATTGGTGCAACAGGAAGTGCCCTTCGCCAAACAGGAAGTGCCTCTATATCTCATGAACCGTTTGTCGTACAGACGCGTGGGTGGCCTTATATTACTTGATTAGGAGTCCTTGACCTTAATTGGTGCAACAGGAAGTGCCCTTTGCAAAACAGGAAGTACCTCTATATCTCATGAACCGTTTGTCATACACGTTTGGGTGGTGTCATATGACTTGATTAAGAGTCCTTCAGCTTAATTGGTTTAACTAGCCCTGCATCCTCTTCTGATGGCTGCTGCCCCTTTTGACGTGGGTAGAGCTGCAAGGGCCCGGTCATCATTGCTGAAGGACTCTTAATCAAGTCATATGACACCACCCACACGTGTACGACAAACGGTTCATGAGGTATAGAGGTACTTTCTGTTTGGCAAAGGGCACTTCCTGTTTGACGAAGGAAGCACCAATTAAGGTTAAGGACTCTTAATCAAGTCTTATGACACAACCCCCGCGTCTGTACGACAAACGGTTCATGAGATATAGAGGCACTTCCTGTTTGGCGAAGGAAGCACCAATTAAGGTTAAAGGAGTAGTTCACCCCCAAAATGAGTTCAATAATATTTTTTGGTTTTTGTCACATTCCTAAGACAACATTTTGATTCGAGTAAATTTACCCCCATTGATTCTGGATGGTGACCCGTTTCGAAACGGGTCACCATCCGGAATCAAAGGGGGGTAAATTTATTGTTATCACATTTATGTCTTAGGAATGTGACAAAAAACAAAAAATATTATTGAACTCTACTCTCCATGGCCTGAGTAATCAATAGAAAAATTTTCATTTTGGGGGTGAACTACTCCTTTAAGGACTCTTAATCATGTGATATGACGCCACCCACGCGTCTGTACGACAAAAGGTGCATGAGATATAGAGGCACTTCCTGTTTGGCGAAGGGCACTTCCTGTTGCACCAATTAAGGTCAAGGACCCTTAATCATGTGATATGACGCCACCCACGCGTCTGTACGACAAACGGTTCATGAGATACAGAGGCACTTCCTGTTTGGCGAAGGGCACTTCCTGTTGCACCAATTAAGGTCAAGGACTCCTAATCAAGTAATATGAGGCCACCCACGCGTCTGTACGACAAACAGTTCATGAGATATAGAGGCACTTCCTGTTTGGCGAAGGGCACTTCCTGTTGCACCAATTAAGGTCAAGGACTCCTAATCAAGTAATATGAGGCCACCCACGCGTCTGTACGACAAACGGTTCATGAGATATAGAGGCACTTCCTGTTTGGCGAAGGGCACTTCCTGTTGCACCAATTAAGGTCAAGGACTCCTAATCAAGTCATATGACGCAACCCACGTGTCTGTACGACAAACGGTTCATGAGATATAGAGGCACTTCCTGTTTGGCGAAGGGCACTTCCTGTTGCACCAATTAAGGTCAAGGACTCTTAATCAAGTCATATGACCCCACCCACGCGTCTGTACGACAAACGGTTCATGAGATATAGAGGCACTTCCTGTTTGGCGTCGGCCGCCAGGCGGCGCAGTGGCACGGCCGGCTCCGGGGCCCCGAGCCGGACGTGTGGGTACCGGTCCCGTCTCGAACGGTCGCTCCTAGCCCGAGTTATGGAAGTTTATGTGCGCTGCAGTGGCGGCGCGCCGCCGCTAGGCGGCGCTATAATTTTGCGGGGGTCCCTGGGCCCCCTGGAGGGTGTCCGTGCGGGTTAAGTCCCGGATTTCCCCAAAAAAATGTCGGCCCTCCCATTGAAACCATTGTAGAGCCGAACATTTTTTAAATACATGGGACTAGATAGCAGGGGGTCCCCGGGGGGTCCCCAGGGCTCCAGGGGGTTCCCGGGTGGTCAGACCCCGACTCCAGAGGCCCCTCGGTCGGCCTCGCCTCTGGAGATGAAGAATTACTATTAATATTAATAATAATAATGGTAATAATAAAGTCGCTTATAATAAGCGGACATGGCAACCCGTCAGACTGAGTCTCATAAAGTCACTGCAAAACAGATCCACTGTAAAAAAAAATCCACTGCACAGCTCCCCCTAGTGGCGGAAAAAATTACCTCACAGCAGACGTGCATGATCTGTGGATTTATATGATGTGTATTTGTGATTTGTATTTGTGTTTTGTGTTTGTGTTTTGTATTTGTGTTTTGTATCTGTGTTTTGTATCTGTGTTTTGTGTCTGTGTTTTGTATTTGTGATTTGTATCTGTGATTTGTATCTGTGATTTGTGTTATCTGTGTTTTGTATCTGTGATTTGTATCTGTGATTTGTATCTGTGTTTTGTGTCTGTGTTTTGTATTTGTGATTTGTATCTGTGATTTGTGTTATCTGTGTTTTGTATCTGTGATTTGTATCTGTGTTTTGTGTTTGTGTTTTGTATTTGTGATTTGTATCTGTGATTTGTATCTGTGATTTGTGTTTGTATTTTGTGGATTTGAATCACAGATAAAAATCAGAGATGCAAATAACAAATAATAATACAAATCACAGATACAAATCACATATACAAATCACAAATACAAAACACAAATACAAATCACAAATACAAATCACAGATACAAAACACAAATACAAAACACAGATACAAATCACAGATACAAAATACACAAGAATCTGACCTTGTGAGTTTCAAATCTGGGCATGTGAGTTCAAAATGTGGAAACACAAAATTTCAAAAATTACAAAACTGGAGGTACGCATTTGTGAATTATGAGACTGTTCTGGCTCCATACTGACTGTGCTTCTGCTGGGCCAGCGTTGCGTGCAGTGGGTCTCTGTTACTCCTCACGCGCTTGATCATTTCGAGGGTGGAGTTCCAACGTGTTGGGACGTCTTGCACGAGTGGCTCCTCTTTGTGTTTAAGGGAGGCTTGATGGGCATGCAGCTCGTCTGTGTTGGCCGCGCTGTGTTTGAAATGTCCAACCACTTTACGACACTTTCCCAAAACAGCATCAAAACCCCCGTCACGAAGTGACATTACAACGGCCCTCTGGACAAGATGCGCAATGCAGGGCAGATGCTCGAATGGCAGTATCCTCCCTGCTGCTATCATGTTGGGAGCGCTGTCTGTTCCAATCGTTGTGATTTTGTCTTGTATCGCCCACTGATTGGCGACGCTGAGAAACTGCCTGGCACACGCGTCTGCAAAGTGACGCTCCTCGGTTTTAATCACACCTAACGTTAGGAGTCAGGACAGACAGAATAAGTTAAGTCAATAACAATCAGTTAAACAACAATGAGCAATCAATCAGCAACTGAAAGATAACATTAGGGCAAGCTAACGCAAGACCTATAAGGTTAGCTGAAGGCAAAGCTGTGTATATTTGGCTTCATTAGCTAAATTAGCCTACATTACATAACATAGCCTACCTAAGGCGAATGAGTGAAGTTCCCAGTTGGCATCGATCAGATGTACAGTAACGCCGAGGTAGTTTTCGTTGCCAAGAGATGTCCAATGGTCCCCAGTGAGTGCTACACACGTCACCCCAGCCAACTTCACTTCTTTCACGGCTCTCTCTGTGGCGTGTTGGTCATGTATCCTCCTCACGATAGTTCGCCTGGCAGGCAGTTTGTAAGTTGGGTCTCCTGTCGCAGCCCGGAGAAGAAGCTCTAGACCATCATCTTCAACCACGCTGATAGGCCGACAGTTGATGGCAATCCACTGAGCTAGGAGGTTAGTCAATTTCGCAGATAGAGCTGCGCTGATGGGCTTGCCTCGGTCGGTGCACTCGTATAGTGTAGTTTGACGAACCCGACTACTCCCTGGAGCTACAGTAGTACTTGGCCCGGCGGCCCCAGCCCCCGCGTCCTCCATATCAAAGCGATGTTTCGCTTTTAGGTGGTACTTAAGACTGGAGGTGCTCCTACAGTAAACTAACTCTGCTTTGCACAAGGTGCAAATAACCTTGGTCTTGTCGAGGTCTCCATTGGGAAGCTTCTTGTAAACAAATTTGCCCTGAAGCACGCCCGGGCTCACAGCGGCGGCAGCATCCATGTCAGCTGGTGTTTGTGTTTGTCATTGATTTCACACGTGTTCCGACCAGAGCAGTGTTCACGCCCCCCACAGTGTAACTCTGACAGGCTGGGCCAGGCATACACTTGCGCCAAAATAGCGCATATCAAAGTTAAATTCATATCTTGATCACTATGTAGAACCAGATGGCCAGCTCCCAGACCCAACTTTGATCCGCGATTAACGACGATATTTTTTTTTACCGCCGATAAGAGTCTTGCGATAACGCAGCACGATAACGCCGATAACGGCCCACCTTTATAATATACCTAGTGCCATGAGGCCCAGCCAGCACAGGAGTTGAGGAAGCAGCTTCATGTCAGCCTGAGGTGGTCTCTGGGTCACTGGAGCCTGAATGGGGGTCTTCTAGAAGATAGTGGGTCAGTGGAGGTAGGGTCAGTGGAGGTTGGGTCAGCGGGGAGTCTGGGTCGGTGTCTTCCAGAAGGGTGGTGTGTTTCTGCATGTCTGTGTGTCTTTTTATCCTCTCCACATGAGGGTGGAGTTCACAGCTGGCATCATCTGATTGGTCATGATGCCATATTCATTCTGCCAACCATAGTTTCATATTGAATCAAGTTCCTCTCTGTGGTTTGCTTGGTTCCAAGAAGTGGTCCTCACGAGTCTAGGGTGAGTAATAGTGAAAGTGATGGCCTAACCGAGCTGGTCATGGCTGACTCACAGCGCTAATACAGCTGCTTCGTGTTCCCAGACATCACATTTGATTGAAGACTTTATTAGAAGTTTGCATAGACGGGTTTCTGGTCCACGTCACGTTTGATTCGGTACCAAAATTAGCCAATGAAACCAGGCTTAACCAGCGCTCCCCAAAACAACAGGTTTGGGGATTGGACGGACTGATTACATGATACAGTCACCTGTGCATTTAGTCTCAATGTTTGTAAACAGGAAACCCGTCTATAGGAAAAGGTACAGTTTCATGACGGTACAGTTCACTGGTACAAGGTCTACTAAAAGGAGATCCATGAAAAGACTAAGCTTATTTCCACTGGAAACCATTGAAGTATCTCATATAACATTGAATGAAAGACGAATAGAACACAGTACTATGCAGTAGGTATGTAAAGAAAATAATATGAAAGAACAAAAAAAAGAAAACAGTAAGTCTAAACAAACAGAAAGTATATACAAAGAAGGGGCAGGGCAGGGGCTAGGTTAGTTTTTTTACCAGTTGCGAACGGCTGCTGCCTGTAAGTGGTTTTTCAGGGCAATTTCAAAGGATGCTAGTGATCCACACTCCTTTATGGCCTTCGGTAAGGTGTTCCACATTTTGGTGGTATAGCAGAAGAACGGTAGGTTCCGTACGGAACCATTGTTTACTTAGATATGGAAGGATGACCTCCCACTTGGGTAATGACGCCCCCTGGCGATCATTCAGAGAAACTACTTCAGCTCCCGTACTAACGTAGGTAGGAAGGGCCTGTCACTCAAACCGGAGTGACCCGCCTCCAGGCTATATAAGCCCCCGGAGGCGGAAGTAACATCCTCTTAATACCACTCTCTGCCACATTCAGTGAAACAGAGGGGCATTACGTGGGAGGTCATCCTTCCATATCTAAGTAAACAATGGTTCCGTACGGAACCTACCGTTTACTGTCAATATTCCAGGATGACCTCCCACTTGGGATTCTTAAACTCCCCTCTAAGCCACAACCTACTCTCATACCCCCACACGCCCCTCATACGGGTGAGCACAGCCCAAACGGGCGTGACCCATCACCCAGAAGGTCCCAGGCCCACCGGACCTGGGTGTGAAGGCATGAGAAAATAAAGAGAGACCCTGACAGACCGAAGTCCGCCTCATTCAACTAAATGAAAAGGACAAGTCCGCCTTATAAGTAAGACACACTATATAAGGAAAACACAGGGTCCCCCCAAAGTACCCCAGGTGGCTACATGCCCACCTGTGGGAGGGGAAGATCCGACTCCTCTATGACGTAGAGGAGGCAACTGCACCCAGAACCGAATGCGCTAACGAAGAGGATTCGATATCCAGGTGATAGTAGGCTGCAAAGGTAGAAGGCGAAGACCAATTCGCCGAAACACAAATCTCCTGAACGGAGACTCCCTTTGCCAGTGCCCACGAAGTAGCCACACCCCTAGTGCTATGGGCTTTAAGTGCCGCCGGCACTTCCACACCCGCACTAGAGTAAGCCAGCCTAATAGCATCCACAATCCACCTCGAAAGAGTGGGTCTAGACACCGGCTTTCTGACAAGAACATTGCCCATTTCCACGAAGAGCTGAGAAGAAGCTCTAGAACCAGCAGTCCTGTCACAGTAGGCCTTCAATGCCCTGACAGGACAAAGGCAATTCAGCCGTTCATCCTCCACCGAGACAAACGGAGGAGGATGAAAAGCCAGAAGAACAACAGGCTCCTTAGGAACCACCATGTTCTTAGGAACAAACTTAAGATGAGGCTTGAGCAACACCTTGAGATCATTGTTCATAAACTGCATGCACTCCGCAGACACCGAGAGAGCTTGCAGGTCACCAACTCTTTTAGCCGTGGCCAAAGCCAGCAAAAGAGCCGTCTTGAAACTCAAAAGTTTCAAAGGCATCCCTACAAGCGGCTCAAAGGGAGCCCGACATAGGCCCCCTAGAACCACCTGCAGATCCCAAACTGGGAACAAAGACCTAGTCACCGGCCTCAAACGTTCAACTCCTTGCATGAACTTGATGACCTCCGGGACTTTAGAAGGTGCCTTGCCCGCCACCCCCAGGTGACAGGCATTAATAGCCGCCAAATACCCCCTAAGGGTAGAAAATGCCAGACCACTTTTCAAGCGGTTCTGCATAAATTCCAGAATTTCCTGGGCTGACGCCACATGAGCCACCACAGGTGGAACACGCGACTCACACCAGTCCTCAAAGGCATTCCACCTTCCATCATAAGACGCCCTCGTAGAGGGCGCCTTAGCACTCTGAATGGTAGCAACCACTTCAGAAGAAAAACCGGCTGCCAGCAGGTTTAACCTTTCACGTGCCAAACCCACAGGTCTAGGACCTGCAGGTCTTGGTGGAAGATCTCCCCCCTGGCCTGACTCAACAGGTCCCTGCACTGAGGCAGCTGCCAACCCGGTTCGCAAAGGAGAGGGGCGATCGCCGATCTCCACGTGCCCTTGTAGGGAGCCACCAGGAGCATCTCCAGACCGAACCTCCTGACTCTCTCCAGAGTGGGTCGGATTAAGTCGAAGGGGGGAAACGCGTACAGTAGACCTCTCGGCCACGTGTGCGCTAAGGCGTCCAACCCCAAGGGAGGACTGCCCTTCACCGCGAAGAACAACGTACACTTCGTATTCTCCGCTGACGCAAACAGGTCCGCCACTGGCTGACCGAACTTGCGAAAAATCTGGCTCGCCACCCTGGGGTGGAGAGACCAATCCTCGTAGCGAGGACCTCCCCTGGACAGGAGATCTGCTCCGCTGTTGAGGAGACCTGGGACGTGTAAGGCCCTGATCGACTTGAGGCGCGACAAGCACCAAACCGTCAATTCTCGAGCCAGACGGTCCAGTGGCAACGACGACAGGCCCCCCTGTTTGTTGACATAAAACATGGCCGTCGTATTGTCTGTCCTGACCAGGACGTGACAATGCAAAATCCAAGGCTCGAAATGCTTGAGCGCCAGGAGTATAGCCATCAACTCCAAATAGTTGATGTGACGACCCCTCATCTCCAGAGGCCAAAGCCCCTGCGCTGTGCGCCCCTCGAAAGTGGCTCCCCATCCACTGAGACTGGCGTCTGTCGTGATCGACTTGCGGGAAACCACCTCGCCAATCGAGACTCCGCTGGTGAGGAACCCCTCCACCAGCCACGGAGACAGGGCGATCGCGCAGGAAGGGGAAACCGTAACCTTCTTGTACTTCAATGAGGGCGGGATCCCGAGGGATAACATCCATCTTTGAAAAGGTCTCATATGAAACCTGCCCAAACGCAACAGATGTACTGCGGAAGCCATCATTCCCGTCAGTACCATGCAACTCCTGTAAGTGACCTCCTGGCCCACTTGAAAGGAGTCGAGACATTCCCGAAACCTGTCCACCCTCTCCTCTGAGAGACGGGCCGACATGTCGGATGAGTCCAGAAGGACCCCAATGAATGTAAGACGACTTGCTGGAGTCAGCATGCTCTTGCCGTGGTTGACTATGAAACCTAAGGCCTTCAGGTGAGCCAAAACCACTTGTGTGTGACGCGCCACTTCGTGGGCGGAGCTCGCTGAAATCATCCAATCGTCGATGTACGTCGCCAACCTGACGCCCTGCTGTCTCAGCGGGGCGATGGCTGCTTCGGTCACTTTCACGAAAACCCTCGGGCTCAGTGACAGACCGAAAGGGAGTACTGTATACTCGTACAGGCGACCCTCGAAGGCGAACCGAAGGAATTTCCTGTGTGGGGGATAAATCTGTACGTGCTGATAAGCATCCTTCAGATCCACTGAACAGTGGAAATCCCCTTGCCTGACCGACCGTAACATGGTGGGTACTGTTAGCATCCTGAAAACGTATTTCTTCAGGTACACGTTTAGCGCCTTTAGGTCCAGGATGGGACGTAGCCCCCCCCCCTTTTTGGGCACCAGGAAATAACGGCTCCAAAATCCCATGCGGGATTGGGTCCTGTCCAGCTCTACTATAGCACCCTTGCTTAGCAATGAGCTGATCTCTTCTCTCAAAAGACTTGCTTTTAAACCACGTGCTCTGGTATGAATAACCCTGCTCGAAAGCGGGGGTATATCTGCGAACTGTAACCTGTAACCCCTGGTTATCGTTCGAAATACCCAATGGCTCGGGTTGCATAACTTCCACTGGCGCGCACAGCGTGCTAGCGTGTTTTGAGCGAGAGAAACCCCACCACTGTGCTTCCGTGACGGCGGAGCTTTTTGACGGCCGGACCGGAAGTGGGGAACCTGCGTATCCGTATCCGGAACGACCGGATGCGGAGCGCAAGGGTTCAATAGGCCGCATGGCGGAAACACCTTCTGGTTGTACCGCTTGACTAGCGGAGCTATTTTGCGGCCGGACCGGAAGCGGGGAGCTAGCGAATCCGTATCCGGTGAAACCGGAAGCGTTCGGTTTTCGCTCGATAGAGCGACAGGAAGAGCAAAGCGATTCGACTGATAAACAGACTCGCCCACAACTAAAGCATTCTCCCCTGACAGGAGAGGAACTTTTACGTTTAATACCTGCTCTAAGGCCTTTATGCTTGTCCCTTGACCCGGGCTCATAGTAGGCCGACAGAATTTCTGACTCAAGGTTAAATTCATAGCATTGCTCACGCGAGGGAAAATCCACTCGCGCGCATGAGGAACCATATAATTGTTTGACGTTAACATTACTGGTTGCTGATAAAACCTCTGACTGATTAAAGAGTCCTGACGGGACTCCATCATTCTTACAGGAGGCATGCATAAAGGAGTCATATTGTCGACGCGAGGGATATCCCACTCGCGCGCTTGAGGAACCACATAATTGTTTGACATTAACATTACTGGTTTCTGATAAAACCTGTGATTGATTATCGAGTCCTGACAGGACTTCATCATTACTACAGGAGGCATGCACGATGGGGTCGTCTGTGCTAGTGCGAGAGAGTTGGACAGAGACAGACTTTGCTCTTTCAACATGTTTATTGTCGACACAGGAGGCATCAAAATCAACATTTTCATTTCCCCGACACGGGGTACCGAAAAACGCCCTCGTTTGGGGGGAGGGGGACCGAGAGACACCTCGGACCCCCGCCCCAGCACAATCCCCCTCTTCAGAGTGTCATTTGCGCTGTCCCCTACCGCGGCCACCGCGGTATGAAGACTGCTGCCTGCCATCCTTGGACGGGCGGCGCGGCTGAGCGCGCTCGGGAACCACCTCCTTGCTGCGGGGCCTGTCAGGCGCCCTGGCTGCAGAGGCTCCCCTGGAGGAAGACGAGTGCTTCTTAAAAGAAGCAGAGCGGCCCCTTTCCTTGGCGCGGGAGGAGCGGGACGCCCTCCTAGCTTGCTGCGGTTCTTCCTGTGGCACTGTGGTGGACTCGACGATGTCCTTAGCCGCCTTGAAGAAGGTAACTCTACCCTGCAGCAGCTCCAAGCCCCCCCCCATGAGGGTGGTGGGACTGTTCTCCATGTTTATGAGGGACTTGTACATCTCCCCGCGAGGACCTAGAGGCTTCTCGCCCACGTCCCTCTTAGGCTCGAGGTCGACATAGTCGAGCCAGCGGGCTCTCTCAGACTGGAGGTTGTAGTCCATGGACCTGCCCATCCACTTAACCGCATGCCAATTGACCTTCAGCATGATGTCAAATAGAGTGTTCAGTTCAGCTGTGTGCTCCCCCGTGGGCAGACCTTTGACCAGGTCCTTGGTGGAAGCGAGCAAGAGCTGGATCAGATTCAGGTCCTTAGCGGCCAGAGCAGCGGACCGGTAGGCGTTACGAGCCCTGTCCGACTGCAGCTTGTCCTCCAGGACAGTGAACCCCGGCGGGTTGGTGCCGACGGGGCCAACAAACGGCCCGTTTTTAGCCGTGCCTACATCTTTGTACTGGGGTCTGACGGAACCCAGAAAAGACTGTGCCAACAGGTGGTCCAGGTTAGGGCAGGTGGACATGCCTGCCTCCGCACCGCCCACCAAATCCAACACAGAAAAAGGCAGCTTCCTGGGGTCTTTATGTGTCTTCCATGAGGAATGGAGGGCCTTGGTGAAACCTTTCACCAGCGGCAGCCTGGAGAGGACATACGGGGCGGGAACCGAAGGCTCCTGCCCGGGCATTTCGTCATCATCCTCGGCCTCTTCAGAGGGGAGAGGAGGTGGCAACTCCTCTCCAACTCTGGCCAGAGCTCTCATGTAGACTGTGAGATGATCCAGCATTTCTGCTGCAGAATCGACGTCCTCTGCTCCCGCTTCACTCGCTTGACTGGCGGGTGGAGGGGCAGTGGTGCCTGAGGAGGCCTGGGAGCTCCCTGCGGCGTCCAGTTGACGTGCTGGAGCCGCAGGGGCATTACCTTTCACAGTGACCGTGAGTCGAGAACCCTCGTCCTCGACGGAGTCCTCCTCCTCCTCGGCCGTGTATCCAGAGTATTCAGAACCAGAACCCTCGCTCTGACAGGAGCTCAGGTCCGACTCTCGCCTGAAAGTCTGGACTGTTTTGGTGATGCTCACGTCGAGGGGAACGTCCCCGACGGTCACATCCGAGCGTTTCTTTTTTTTTTTGGGCACCGCGCCCGAAGGGGAAAAGGCTACCGGAGGGATGTTAGCCTTCTTGGTCGCCTTCTTAGCGGCGACTTCACCAGACCCGCCAGCTCCAGTGACAGTGGAGCTAGCTGCGGTCGGTTGCGCGGCAGGCGGTGTCTCATGTAGCACGGCGCCATCTTGACTTGGAATGGCGCGCTGTTTGCCAAGCGGATCTCCAGAAGGCAGCGCCGCACCTTGACCAACGGTGCGGGCCGCCTGGGGAAGGAAAGACTGGGCTGTGGGGTTGAGAGCAGTGGACCCACCTGGTGGAGCGCAGGCCCCGAGGCCTGCCCTGGCTAGGTAGAACCGGTGTATCAGTACATCGTGGTCGTAGGCCACGCAGTAGTCACAGAAAGGTCCTGCTCTCCCCTGAGGACTCAGTGCAGAGAAGGCGTGTGCAACGCCCATGCAGCCGACACAGAGAGGGTGAAGATCCTGTCCGTCGATGAGTCCTGGACAGCCTGGACATTGCCTCGGCAGGAAGGCCAGAGGAACCATGGCGAAGCACTGTAGATAGAGTTAACCAGAAGCAGACGAGCTAACAAGCTAACGGCTAAGGCTAGGCCACGCTTGATTCGGGCAGGGCCTGAACAAGCGGTAAGCAGTGTAGCTAACGTTAACAAATAGCAGACGAGCTAACAAGCTAACGGCTAATGCTATGCCACGCTTGCTTCGGCGGAGGCCTGAACAAGCAATAATAATCCTTTGTTATAAAAGGAAATAACCGTCGATTTAGGACGGAACAAGAATAAGTATTCTTAAGTACGGGTTAATTCAACACTCGCCGGTGGGCGACTCCAATGCCACCGCTTTAGGCTAATGCGCGAAGAATAATAATACAAAGGCTGAGTTTCAACTTATCTGAATGTGATATCGCAGAGAGTGAAAAGAGGATGTTACTTCCGCCTCCGGGGGCTTATATAGCCTGGAGGCGGGTCACTCCGGTTTGAGTGACAGGCCCTTCCTACCTACGTTAGTACGGGAGCTGAAGTAGTTTCTCTGAATGATCGCCAGGGGGCGTCATTACCCAAGTGGGAGGTCATCCTGGAATATTGACAGTAAACAAGTTTGACCCTTTGTTGGTTTTGACTCTGGGTTGAAAGTGATCTGTGGCGCTGCCTCTGGTGTTGTAATTATGGACATCCTTAACGTTTATAAAGTATTTTGACAGGTACTTGGGTATCATAGTGGTGTAGTGTATCTTGTACACCAGGCCCATTGCAAGTTGCTGTACTCTGTCATCTACTCTGAGCCACCCCACTCTTAACTGGTGAGTAGCGGTGAGGTGAGTCTGATAGGGAAGGTTAAGCAGGACCCTAATTAGTTTGTTTTGGGCTGTTTGGAGTTTAGTGTTAAGGGCTTGTGGGGCGTCACGATACCATACGTGGACTCCGTAGTCAAAGAGGGGCTGGATTATTGCACCAGCTATGGTCTTCAGTGTGTTGAAATTGACCATTGGGGCGATCCTCTGTAGGAAACGGGTTCGTTGGTTGATTTTATTTATTACTTTAGAAGTCATCTTTTCGCTGGAAAGATTAGCTTCACCGTCACCTTCTTTGCACTGTTACAGTACCTTATAATGCTGCTGTCATCAGGCCCAGATTTTCTTTACCTTTTCTCACCTTCTTAAAATCCATTTAGTTACATTATGTACACTCCCAGTCAGTTACGGTATCTGTACACTACAGTGACTACACTATGTGTATACATTTCCTCTGCAAAGTTTTATCCCTTTCTGATTGCGACCGAAGGTCGCATTATACCCTGAAAAACCTTGTCGTTTGTCTGTCTGTCTGTCTGTCTGTCTGTCTGTCTGTCTGTCTGTCCGGCTGTACAGGAAGTGATGTCAGTGTGATGTCAGTGAGTCACAGTGATGTGGTACAGAATTACTCATATATGGGCATAAAAATGATGTTATGTGACATCACTTCCTGTACTGACAGTCAGACAAGCTACAAGATTTCTCAGGGTATAAAAGTCCATATATGGTCCTTCCCAGAAAAAGAAAAAAACCTTTTATGCCCATACATGGAGATTGCTGATGTCATAAATTCCAGGTTGAAAATGAGAATGTTAGGGTACCATATATGGCCCATATATGGAGATCCACAGGCATCAAACCAATGCCCTAACTCACCAAGGCCCTGCTTTGCATTACTAATTAACGTACGTTTTTTTATGCCCATCTCCATGTATGGGCATAACATATATTGTATGGATACATATTATTATTAATAAAGGATAAAATAAAATAAAAAGTCCATATATGGTCATTCCCAGAAAAGGAAAAAAACCTTTTATGTCCATACATGGAGATTTCTGATGTCATAAATGATCCCAGGCAGAAAATTAGAATGTTAGGGTACCCCCTTATGCCCATATATGGAGATCCACAGGCATCAAACCAAGGCCCTAACTCACCAAGGCCCTGCTTGGCATTACTTACGTACGTTTTATGCCCATATATGGAGACTCCTATATTGTCAATATTAAGGACATTATTAAGGATATTATGTTATCAAAATCAAATCAAATCAAATCAAATCACGTTTATTTATAAAGCACATTTAAAACAACTTCCTTTGTACCAAAGTGCTATACAGGCATTTCATCATCACAGCAACAATATTACAACGATAATAATAATAATACAACAATAACACATCAATCAATATTAAGGACATATATGGGCGGCGTGTTCCTCCCTCCGCATCATCAGCGCCCACACCCTAGGTGGGGTTGGCGATAGGGTCTTTTGGGGTGTAGTTTGCATGTTCTCCCCGTGTCTCCTAGGGTTGATACCCTCACAAAAACATGAACAAACTCCCCCCAGAATGACAACAACTAGAATCGTCAGAGAAACGCTGTGGTTGGCCAGATGGCCAAGAATTGGCGCAACCTCGAGGTCGCATGTCACCCTGAGGTCGCAAGTCACCCTGAGGTGTCTTACTAGTTATTATACAGCATCATATTTAACTGTCAGTTCACAGTGAGCTCCACTCTCTGGCCTGGTGTGTATGTGCTGATATGATCACATTTAAAACACTATTTAAAACAAGCACAGAGATAGTTTGAAATCATTTAGATGTGTATATATGTATATGTATGTTTAAACTGTAGTATATGTATACCTGTATGTGTGTGTGTGTGTGTGTGTGTGTGTGTGTGTGTGTGTGTGTGTGTGTGTGTGTGTGTGTGTGTGTGTGTGTGTAATAATATACAACTCTCACAATGACTGTTGGCATGTTGGATCAATGCAATCAGCAGGGTCACCACAGAAAGTGTGGTTTTGATTTCGATCTCACTGCTCTGGAAATTCGATGAGCTTTATTTATTTAGACAGGACAGTACCAGTTCATGGACACAGAGATATTGACATATTGCGAAAGAATACATATGATCTCAGTGTAAACCAGCCAGAGTTAGCTAAGGATAATTTCATCCGTTGTCCTTAGGACAAAAAACAAGAAACAAAACTAACAAAAAAAAAGAACAGAACATTACAGAACAACTACACAACAAAAACAGGTGCTTGGCGCAACAGAATGCCTAGTGCGACAAAGTGCCTAGTGTCATGTTGTGAGGCAGGATTGTTGGACCCAGGAGCAGAACAGACAGGCAGGAGCAGAGCAGGTCAAAAGTATACTGATTTATTATCAAACACACAGGACTTTACAGGACTGGAACACAACAGCATGACAACACTTTAAGATCTGACAAGGGCACACAAGGAAGTGAGGGTTTAAATAGACACAACACTAACACATGATTGGCTGAAGACTAACAGGACACAGGTGGAGAACAATAACTAATCACAGGGAGGTGAGACAAGACAGGCAACAGTAACTTGGCAATACAGGAAACACTAAACAACACTACAAAATAAGAGACAGATCCTGACAGTACCCCCCTCAAGGGATGGACCCCAGACATCCCATAATAAATGTCAGAACACCATACATGGTGGGTGGAGGGGAGTCGGACGGAGGGAAACCGGGTCACATAATTGTCATTAACAAGTCAGAACAAATACATTTGACTGGGTTTGCATGGCAAAAGGTCATTCAGACATACAGACAAACCCAAAGACGGACTAATTAACTGACAAACTGACAAACATGCAGATCAACAAGCAGTTTGACAGACTGACACATCTTGTGGGTAAACATTTGAGTTTGAGCTAGAGGACTGGGGAGTCGACAAACGCACGAGCAGACTGGCAGATAGACATGCTGACATACATAAAGGGGCAGAGGCTGACCTCTTGAGTGGTTGGTTGTCTTTGGTGTTGTCGACCGGCGTCGCGCCGAGCTGTGACGGCGGGGCCTCTGAGGTGCTGAACTGCGAGGACGGGTCCTCTGAGGTGCTGAACTGCGAGGACGGGTCCTCTGAGGTGCTGAACTGCGAGGACGGGTCCTCTGAGGTGCTGAACTGCGAGGACGGGTCCTCTGAGGTGCTGAACTGCGAGGACGGGTCCTCTGAGGTGCTGAACTGCGAGGACGGGGCCTCTGAGGTGCTGAACTGCGAGGACGGGGCCTCTGAGGTGCTGAGCTGCGAGGACGGGGCCTCTGAGGTGCTGAACTGCGAGGACGGGGCCTCTGAGGTGCTGAACTGCGAGGACGGGGCCTCTGAGGTGCTGAACTGCGAGGACGGGGCCTCTGTGGCGTTGAGCTGCGGCGGCGTGGGATTTGGGTCGTTGAGCTGGGGCGGCGTGGGCTTTGCGGCGGTGAGCTGTTGTGGCGTCGCGGCCTCTCCGGCGTTGAGCTGCGGCGGTGACACGGCCTCTCCAGCGCTGCTGGACATCGACACGGCCTCTCCGGCGCTGCTGGACAGCGACACGGCCTCTCCGGCGCTGCTGAGCGGCGACGCAGCCTCTCTGGCGCTGCTGGGTGGCGGCTGAGCCTCTCCCTTGCTGCTGGGTGGCGGCTGAGCCTCTCCGGTGCTGCTGGGTGGCGGTGACTCTGTGTCGCTGGGTAATGGGGTATGCCGGTGTCGACGGGAGCGGCGGAGGTCAAATGTATACTGATTTATTCTCAAACACACACAGGACTTAGAAAACAACAGCATGACAACGCTTTAAGATCTGACAAGGGCACACAAGGAAGTGAGGGTTTAAATAGACACAACACTAATGATTGGCTGAAGACTAACAGGACACAGGTGGAGGACAATAACTAATCACAGGGACGTGAGACAAGACAGGCAACAGTAACTTGGCAATACAGGAAACACTTAACAACACTACAAAATAAGGGTACAAGGAGACAGATCCTGACACCTAGTGCCAGAAATAAGTTAAAAACCACACATAAAGACTAACCTGACAGACTAATTCGTACAGGCATCAACTCTTTGCTTATAGGTGGTTACATGTTTGTGAGCGTTTTAACCATTGCTTCAACTGCCCTTTACAAAGCACAGAATGTGGGGATCTATTGCTTCAACTGCCCTTTACAAAGCACAGAATGTGGGGATCTCTCTAATTATTGGCAACCATTTATGGAGAGAACGTTTTTACTAAAGGTAGTTCCTCTAAAATCACTTTCACAGTCTTCCCTGGATGTTGATCTTGTGGATGAATTCCATAAGAGGAGGTAGGTGGGTGCAGTTATGGAAAAAAAGCACCTAACCCCCCCCAAAATTGCAACAAAACGTTTTTCAACTGTTTTGTGTAGTATTAGGTGTCCTTAATAATAACATACTAAAAGTTTTCCAAAGTTTGACCACTAGAAAGGTGTCATTTTCAAGATGGCGTCCAAGATCGACAAACATTCATTAACATACCCTAACTGCTTCATTATTTACCCTAGACAAGTAATGTTTGTGTCAAACCCTATAGCTGGGAGGGAATTCGTAAATATTGGGCACTTGGTGACAAGTTTTTGATTTTTGGTATGTTAGGTATGGTTATAAGGTTTACAAAAAAACCCTAGTGGTCTGTCTGTTTGCAATGAATCCAATTGAATAGGTCAGTATTGAAACCCCAAATAATTGATGGAAGAGATTTTCAATGGATTCTGGTACTATTGGGTATGCTAAATAACACCCTAAATAATTAAGAAAAACAAACTTCTGGAAAGGCATCATTTTCAAGAGGGCATCCACAAAGGCTGCCAGGAGCCTAAAATGCCATAAATTGGGATTTAATATATAAAAAATCATAACAATTGTGCAATTGGTGATAAGATTTTGATTTTTGGCATGAGGTTAGGTATGGGTATAATTCTTTCAAAAGCCATTGGAAACAAGTTGGGCTCGCCCCTAAGTGGTCTGTTTGCAATGGCCTAGTGGGAAATTCTGGGAATGTGTGTGCAAAATTTCACACACATACTGTAGCAGGCTGCATTCATGATTTGAGGCATTTTGTTCAAAAAGGAGCAACCATGCAAACTTTGGAATCCAATGTTAGCCAATTAGATAGAATATGGAGTTTGTTCGGACAAATCCGTCATGATTACTTCACTGTAGAGATACTGTGTACTGATTTGTGTGATTTTTGGATAAAATCTGAAAGAGTAATATCGAAGAATGTGTTTTACATAAGTATACCGTAAGTCGACCTTCTTCTGGTGGCGCTATAAAAGGCAGATGTGAAAAATGCAGGGCACACGTTTTTACTTGGCATCTGGAAGTGTGCATGCAAAGTTTTACACTAATCGGTAAAGTTATAGGTAAAAACACAAATTGAACTCTACACAACATGTATTCAAAAGACTGTATATGCAACAGACATAAAATACTGTGATTTGGTTCTCACATCAGTGAATCGACCATTAACTATTCACCTGGACAGTTTATGATGCTGTACATGATATCATTGTAATCCCTGGCCATCAAAACATAGGTGTAGACATCACATAGTTTCTATTATCATGCTTGGTTCATGAGTTATGATGCAAAATACATTATTTGGTAATGGCAGATATTAAAATAGCCATCAAGGAGAGGCATTTTTGGGATGGCTTCCATATCAGACAATGTTCAGGGACCCACACTGTACAAGTCTACCAAATGTCATGGTTGAATGCTTATGCTGATATCAACCGCATGTGGGATTTGATCCACCAACCTCCTGCATGCAAGGCATCGCTCTAACCACTACTAGACACATGTATTGTGTCAGTCATGTCTGTTAAAATATATATATATTTTAATGATTTTTCCATATTTTGGAGGCTCTGAGTAAAAGTAATCTGAGTAATTGTAAGCGAGTATTTGAGCATGGTGACTGATAACAAAGTGAGAAAAACCTTAACAATGTACAGACTCAGTGAGCACAGCCTGGCCATGGATTCACACCAACCTAGCCACATGTTGCTGTGGGATGGCATCCCATTCGTCAACCAGGATTTATCAGCCAACGTGGTTCTGTTGGTCTCTCTAGAACTTACAGCTCACCCAAGCTGATCCCACAAATTGGGTTGAGGTCTGGACTTCCATCCTCTCCACTCCCAAATTCTGAGTACTCTCTGATGATCCTGGCTCTGTGGGGGCGAGCCTTGTCATCCTGGAGGATAGCATTAGGTCCCAAATTCGAAGTCTCACAATGGACCCTCACACTGATGGACATGATCTCTACTATCCATTGCTTGATCCAACGGTGCAAAAGAAAACATACTGGACATCTTAAGCACAGCACTGGAGAAACTCAAAAACATGTTATTGACAAACTTTTTTTTATTTTTATTTTTATTTTTTTGTATGTTTTCTTATCCTGGCCATGTATGTTCAACCTGTTGGGGGGGGGTTTTATGTAAAAACATAAACACACCTGTGATTGGCACACACCTGTGACTGGCACACACCTGTGATTGGCACACTCCTGCCAGCACTTGAAGCCCAAAACGAGAGTGAATGCCAGCAGAACAATATTACAGGCCATTTTGTCAAAATGTTTCTACCCACACGTTTGGCTGTGTTGCTCATTCCACGAATGCCCAAGGCTTACAAGCTGTACCTCGTTAAAGACAAGGTGACTAACAACAATAAAAATTATATAAAACACAATACCGATTGGTATTATTAAAGGGGAGATGTTATGGACCCAAGTCAAGTTTCCATAATTTCTGTGCACGGTTTTGGTTAAAAGGATCCCTGGCCTCCTGTCGGCCTCCTGTCGGTTTCTTCCCTAAAATGGAAAAGTTGTTTCGAAATTTTATTTGGAATAATCGTTGCCCCAGACTCCGGCTTTCCCTACTATATTTGTCCTATGATAGGGGAGGTCTAAAATGCCCGAATATGCTGTGGTACTACTGGGCAGCACAGCTGAGGACTATAATGTTCTATTATACAGAGGAGGGGTCTCCTAAATGGAGACACATTGGGGGCGTTTATATGCACAGATGTATTCCACTTATATTCGGAATGACTGCTCATTCAGAATAGAAATGCTCATATAAACGTTTAGGAATGGCCATTCTGGTCTGACCCGAATTAATTTTCATTCTGGTCTGAAGAGTTTCAATCGGGATATATTTGTCATATAAACGCTCCATTCGGAATTAACTGCTGTCTGAACTGCCCCCCCCCCCCCCCCCCTTCTCCGACCTGAAGTAGGCCTACTTTGCGCATGCCCAAAGTTCTATTCCGAATGAATCCTTTGGTCATGTAAACGACAGTGGAATGAGGGATACTTGTATTCAGGTCCCATGTAAACGTTTGGGTATGAAGCTCTATTCGGAATATTCTGAATGCCATTCTGAATATGCATATAAACGCACCCACTGAATCAGGTTCCTTAAAGATCTCGATGCCCAATTATCTCTATTCTAACTCATTAAGTAAACTTAAAAAAGCTACAACCAATCCTATTGTTAAAAACATGATCAAGGTATGGCAGGATGTTCGGAAATATTTGTGCGATACCATCCCCATTTCTCGCTTCAGCCCGATTTGGGGGAATGAGGCATTCGCCCCGGGTAGGGCGGATGGAGGTTTTAAGCTTTGGGCTGGAAAAGGAATTAAACAACTAAAAGATGTTTTTGGTAAGAATAAGACTCTTCTTTCATTTGAAGAACTTATGGCCCAATTTAATATTCCTAGAACACACCTGTTTAAATGTATCCAACTCAGGGACTTTATAAAGGTTAAACAAGCACTGTCTCTGACGATCCCTCCTCTGTCGATAATAGAAAGAGCTCTCATTATAGGAATCCTTTTGAACGGGGCATCATATCTGGATTTTATACTCTCCTGGTGGACTTCTCGCCCGAAACATCTGAATCTAGATTTAATGCCTGGAACTCTGATTTACAAGGGGAACTAACAATGGATGAGTTTAACACAGCCTGTGAGGAGGCTCAGGCACAGACTAGTAATACCTGTTTAAAATTGCTACAATAATTGGCTGATGAGGGTGTACATCACGCCAGAAAAAATAAACAAATTTAATTCCAATATCCCAGACACTTGTATCAGATGTAATGATGATAAAGGCACCTTGTTCCACTGTTTGTGGGCATGCCCAATAATATTAAAAGGAGTTTTGGGAGGAGGTTAAAAAGGAGTTACAACAGATACTACTTATCAACATTGTGCTGGATCCAAAACTCTTTTTTACTAGGCCTTTACCCGATTGGTCATAAGATAAAAAAAACTGCAAAATAAAATTTCTGGACCTTGGGTTCTTACAAGCCAAAAGGGTTATCGCCCTTTCATGGAAAAAGACAGGGAAACCTAGCATTGCTCAATGGTTTATCTTTGTGTCTTCCCTTAGAAAGAATCACTTACACTCTCAAGAATTTATAAACAAGAGCTATTTGAGAAAATATGGGGGAATTTTATTCAATATGTCAAGGGCAATGATCTCTCTCACTTAATGGAGGAACCAGGAGTAAGGTAGTCGCAGCCTATGTGCTCTTTGTATCACAATTATTTAAATATTTTTATGTGTTGTGTCAATGTCAGGTATTTTGTTTGTTTTTTGTATGGTGTTGTATTCTTTTTTCTTTTCTTTTTATCTTCATGTTTTGTCTGTAAGCAGTCTTTTTTTATTGTCAAGTAAATGTTGTCTTGTTCGTCCAAAAAAACAACAAAAAACTAAATAAAGGTAGTGTTTAAAAAAAAAAAAAAAAAAAAAAAAAGTATCCCTGGCTAATACGACAAATATGCCTTAATACATTATAATTGTCCTCTATAACTACAATGTAAAATTAAAAACACCCTAAATATTTTATTTCTTCTAGAAATAGCTAATCTTTCACTCAGTAGGGGAAATGCCTATCGCAAGTTGATGATGTCATAAATGTCATGTGTGATCTATCCCTATGGAATTTATGGCATGCATACAAAAAACACATTTGAATTATTGATTTGATGCTCATATTAACCATAGGAAGTATTAAGTTTGTTTTTATTTGCACATGCATGCAATAAATTCCATAGGGATAGATCACACCAGAGCAGTGTAAGCAGAGTGGCGATACGCTTTGATCTCGCCACAGACCGGAAGTAGCGTCGCATGGAGCCTGTTCTCATTCTTATCGAGCCTCTGCTGCTCTTCAGCCCCGTCCGCCCCCATTCTAGCTGAGGCATTTTCACTCGCTGGTAAGTAGACTAAATCACGTCTTCTCCCCCCTTTTAACGCATTCACGGGCCTCTCCAAGGTAGACAACATTACTAAAAGGGGGTAAAGACGTTATTTAGTCTTCTTACCAGTGAGTGAAATTAGGGGGGGGCATTTGAATAGAGAAAGGTCAGCGCCAATGATAGTAAGTATAGACTGTACACTTATACTCCAGTACTTTTACTGAAGTACTGGAGTTGACTGTACACTTATACTCCAGTACTTTTACTGAAGTACTGGAGTTGACTGTACACTTATACTCCAGTACTTTTACTGAAGTACTGGAGTTGACTGTACTCTTATACTCCAGTACTTTTACTGAAGTACTGGAGTTGACTGTACGATGACAAGACAAACAGTTGCAGACAGAGGGCCTTTCGGTATCTCTGTAGCAGGTACAGTAGCAGCTTATAGGGCAGGGGTCTTCAACGTTTTCAGGCCAAGGACCCCTTAGTTGAGAGAGAGATGAAGCAGGGACCCCCACAACCTGTTCATAGATTCCATATACTGTAGTTTCATCGTGTGACAGCACAATCATCAGTGTATTTTGGATCCATGTCAATGTGTGTTTTCAGATATTTAACCACTTGAACTGTCATTACATAATAAACTTGACCTTTTACTCTGTACTTTGTCTGCTCTTTTTTTCCCTCTACACCATGCCTTCTGCGAGGCGTTGTGAGCTTGTAGATCTGCTATTTTTGACTAAAGTTCTCAGAATATGGATGCTAGGGTTCAAGTGGTTAATATAAAAAAGGAGAAAAAAAGTTTCTATCACTCAAACATTTGGAGGACCCCTTGTAGTAACTCTGGGGACCCCCTGTTGAAGACCCCTGTGCTAGGGCAACTAATTCACTTTTAATGTAATGTAACATGTAATAAATGTCATGGTGTTTTTCTTTTATTCTTTAAAACCTTGAACAATGTGTGGTTGTGTCACCATTACATAATGACCTTCAAGCACAGCCTATTCATGTCCACTGATACAAATGCAGTCTCTGACTCTGACCTTACTAATGCAGACATGCTGAAATGATGGCACCAGTAAACACAATGGATTAGATTTCAGCCACTTTTATTGTTGAGACACAGTACCCAGTCAACTTTTATTGTGGAGTACCCAGTCAACAGGCTGAATCACACATTCCACTCAACAAGGTGTTTATGTACGAACACACACAGAAGGACGTGTAGTAGAACATGGCTGGTCACACCAGGTCTGAGAGGCACAGTTTGCTGCCACACAGTTTTCACCTGTGCCACCATTTGGATTACTACTGTGCCACCCGGTGTAGCCCACAGTGGATGTTCCATCATCAGACCACAGCCATCTACCCTCCACATAGAGATCATTCAGTCCAGTCCAGGTGAACTCGGGTGATGGGTCCAGGTTCTGGATCAACTGCAGGACGAAGTTGTCCTCCTCCGCACTGTGGATGGACACCAGGTGGCCTCCTGTATAAGTATGAGGATTTGTGTTATGACGTGATATCGATGAGACGTTTACGGGAGAGTGTTTTCTACTGGTGTTTCAGTCCGAGTGCATCAAAGGGTGCGTTCGGAAATGCAGACCGGGTCTGGTTAGGGTTAGGGTTAGTTTTAGGCATAGTTTTACTGAGGTTAAGGTTAGGGTTAGGGTTGGGTTTAGGGCAGGCATAGTTTTACTGAATAGGGTTAGGTTTAGGCACTCACTACACTGAGCACACACCCGGTGCGCATTTCTGAACGCACCCTTTGATACAGTCGGACTGAAACACCAGCAGAAAACACTCTCCCAGACATTTACAGTGTGTAGCATTGACTGTTCTGAAACTTTGGTTACTTTTTAACAACATTTCCGACTGCTCTGTATTGTTCATTATTTTCTTTTTCATTATTTTCATTTTGTAACCTAACCTTAAAGGAGTAGTTAACCCATTCAGGCCGGGCACACATTGTAGTGTATTACAGTACATGTACAGTATGTAGCAACGTATTTGTTTTTGTAGGGTAATTTTTGAATAATATTGTTTTCCAGGCCTAACCAACAACATGACTTTTTTTCTATGAATTAGCCTACTCACGCCATGGATCAATCAAGTGGCTAAATATGTATTTTTAGACTCAATGGGCCCTATTTTCACCAAGCTAAACCCCTAAACTTTTTTAAATACTTCAATTAGCCGATCTACATCAACACGTTGTGAGCTTTTAGATTAGCTATTTGAACTGTTTAAAAATGTTCTTCAAAAATAATTCATAAGAAGTTTAGGGGTTTAGGATTTAGCATGGAAGAAAATAGGGCCCAACAAGCCCATTCTCAATATGCACCACTGTCTTTCATTGGCTGATGTGTCCAACCCCCAGAACCCAGGGCTAGACCAGTGGCCAAAGCTGGAACTGCAGGTGGGGTGAAAAATACATGCACAAGCAAAAGGGGATTGCCCATAAGTCTGAAGGTTCATTAGTCCGAAGGTTCATTAGTCCGAAGGTTCATTAGTCCGAATGTAGCTAGGGTTACTGAGGTTAGGGTTAGAGTTAGTTAGGCATAGTATTCTTAACAAATTTGGATTAATGAATCTTTGGACTAATGAACCTTTGGACTAATGAACCTTTGGACTAATGAACCTTTGGACTAATGAACCTTTGGACTAATGAATCTTTGGACTAATGAATCTTTGGACTAATGAATCTTTGGACTAATGAACCTTTGGACTAATGAATCTTTGGACTAATGAATCTTTGGACTAATGAACCTTTGGACTAATGAATCTTTGGACTAATGAACCTTCGGACTAATGAACCTTTGGACTAATGAATCTGAACCTTTGGACTAATGAACCTTTGGACTAATGAACCTGAACCTTTGGACTAATGAACCTTTGGACTAATGAACCTTTGGACTAATGAACCTTTGGACTAATGAACCTTTGGACTAATGAACCTTCAGACTAATGAATCGCTGGGGTCTGCTATGGGGTTCAATGGACGTCGACGGCGTTCGTGAAGTCATTACGTCTCAACGTCAAACATTTTGGCACATAATTATGTGTCTACTTCCACATGCTTCAAAACGCCACTGAGCACTTGCATTGAAATGAATTGCTGGGGGCGGGGCTGTTCGGTCTCTATGTAGGCTATGTGACTTATGGGGGCCAGTAGTGTTACTGTAAATAGTAATATTTACACTTATTGTGTCTAAAAAGACACGTTTAGTCACTTGTACACATGCCCCCAAACAATGAAATCAAAATCACTAAACGTGCTAAAACCATAGAACAAAGTAAATGAAAACATCCCCTCTCTCTGGCCTACCTCCAAACTACTCAATAAACTACAAATCATTCAGAATTCATCACCCGCACTAAACTATCCGCCCACATCACCCCCATCCTCATCCAACGGCTCCCCATTCACTACCATATCGATTACAAAAACCTCCTCCTCACCTACAAAGCTCTCCATAACCTCGCCCGGAGTCGCCCCCACCTACCTCTCTGACCTTCTCCGTGGCTATGTCCCCTCCCGTTCCCTGCGCTCCTCGTCAGCTGGGCTCCTCTACTGGCCCCCTGACAGTGCCCGCATCGGCACCATGGGTGCCAGGGCTTTTAGCTGTACTGCACCCAGACTCTGGAACTCCTTACCCCCTCACATCCGACAGTCTGACTCCATAACCACTTTCAAATCCCAACTCAAAACTCACCTGTTCAAACTGACCTACTCACTCTAACACACCCACATCACCCCTTTTATCTGTATACCTACCCTCACTCCTCTTTTACTATTGATCTTGACATAATGATGTATTATTTGTTCTATTTCAGTGTCTATTTTCTTTATAGATTTTTGATATATTGTATATTCTGTTGTTGACATGTTTATGTATGCTTTGCCTGTTTTTAATGATTGTCTTTTTGAATTGTACGGCGACCTTGAGTGTCCTGAAAAGCGCCTTTAAATAAAATGCATTATTATTATTATTATTATTATTATTATTATTACCCTTATTATTATTATTACCTTTTCTTTTCTCTAATTACAATCTAAAACGTGAACCTGTGTTGTAAAAAACGACCATGTAAAAAACTTCCATATATCTATCTATCTATCTATCTATCTATCTATCTATCTATCTATCTATCTAACTCTCTATCTGTCTATCAGTCTGTCTACCTACCTTCAGACAGGCAGTTATTCTCTGCATCGTGCCAGCTCAGTCTTGTATGGACGAACTTGTAGCAACGATTGTTGTAGCTCCACCAGAACCGTGGACAGCTTCCACGTATCATCATGACGGGAGCAGCAGAGGGAACGGCGTGCACTGTGC
>NC_137819.1:9267963-9277963 GCF_963921795.1 Nannobrachium achirus | reverse complement strand
AATCATCAGTGTATTTTGGATTCATGTCAATTTGTGTTTTCAGATATTTAACCACTTGAACTGTCAATACTTAATAACTTGACATTTTAGTCTGTACTTTGTCTGCTCTTTTCCCCCTCTACACCAAAGCTCTTTATTTTTGGCTTACAGTTCCTCAGAATATGGACACTGGGGTTCAAGTTGTTAATATAAAAAGGATTGGAAGATTTGGAGGACCCCCTGTAGTAACTCTGAGGACCCCCTAGGGCTCCCGGACCCCCTGTTGAAGACCCCTGTTCTAGATAGTCAGTGTGCCATGTCAACATATACATTTTAATGACACCCCATCAAAATTATGACATATTGTGATTGTCAGGACATTGTTATAACGATCATTAGACTCAGATCAATAACCCACCTATCTCCCTGACTCCCTCTCCAGTCAGAGTTCAGAGTTTTAATGAATGTAGAATTATGTGCAGGATGTAATTTGCTGTAAATTAGGTGACTTTATTGACCACATTTAAAACAATATGTGATTTTAAAATACAAATCCTGTCTCTCACCCTTCTGCCAGTGTGCCAGTGATCACCCGGCCTCCCCTGTGCCAATGCAATGTTGGCACCGTGCCTAAGGTTGCCCACCCCTGGGCTATAGTATAGTTACCATAGACTGTAAAATAAATATGGACGGTGCGAAGCCATTGGTTTCTATGTGCCGAAGATTACGCTTTTTTGTCCCTTGTATGGGTCTCCATTTGAATAGAGAAAGGTCTGCGCCAATGACAGTAAGTATAGACTGTACACTTATACTCCAGTACTTTTACTGAAGTACTGGAGTTGACTGTACACTTATACTCCAGTACTTTTACTGAAGTAGTGGAGATGACTGTACACTTATACTCCAGTACTTTTACTGAAGTAGTGGAGGTGACTGTACACTTATACTCTAGTACTTTTACTGAAGTACTGGAGTTGACTGTACACTTATACTCCAGTACTTTTACTGAAGTAGTGGAGATGACTGTACACTTATACTCCAGTACTTTTACTGAAGTAGTGGAGATGACTGTACATTTATACTCTAGTACTTTTACTGAAGTACTGGAGTTGACTGTACACTTATACTCCAGTACTTTTACTGAAGTAGTGGAGATGACTGTACACTTATACTCCAGTACTTTTACTGAAGTAGTGGAGGTGACTGTACACTTATACTCTAGTACTTTTACTGAAGTACTGGAGTTGACTGTACACTTATACTCTAGTACTTTTACTGAAGTACTGGAGTTGACTGTACTATGACAAGACAAACAGTTGCAGACAGAGGGCCTTTCAGTATCTCTGTAGCAGGTACAGTAGCAGCTTATAGGGCAGGGCCCAGGGGTCTTCAACATTTTCAGGCCAAGGACCCCTTAGTTGAGAGAGAGATGAAGCAGGGACCCCTTAGTTGAGAGAGAGAGATGAAGCAGGGACCCCTTAGTTGAGAGAGAGATGAAGCAGGGACCCCCACGACCTGTTCATAGATTCCATATAATGTAGTTTCATCGTTTGACAGCACAATCATCAGTGTATTTTGGATTCATGTCAATTTGTGTTTTCATAATATTTAACCACTTGAACCGTCCGTCGTTACTTAATAAACTTGACCTTTCACTCTGTACTTTGTCTGCTCTTTTTCCCCTCTACACCATGGCTCTTTGCCAAAAATAGCCGATCTACAAGCTCACAACGCCTCGCAGTGCGAGGTGTTGTGAGCTTGTAGATCTGCTATTTTTGGCTAAAGTTCTCAGAATATGGACGCTAGGGTTCAAGTGGTTAATATAAAAAAGGAGAAAAAAGTTTCTATCACTCAAAGATTTGGAGGACCCCCTGTAGTAACTCTGGGGACCCCCTAGGGGTCCCAGACCCCCTGTTGAAGACCCCTGTACTAGGGCAATTAATTCATGTTTAATGTAATGTAACATTCAAATGTAATAAATGTCATGGTGTTTTTCTTTTTTTCTATAGACCGGGAACGCAAAATGCGTTTTTACCTTTCAGGCCGGGAACGCAAAATGCTGTTTATCCTTTCAGACCGGGAACGCAAAATGCTTTTCCTGTAGTTTTTACCCTCTTCTGGTCTCGTGGCCAATGAAATGCATCAGGAGGCGATGACGTATGCTTCCCTGACTACCGCAAAGCATTCTGGTATTTTTTTTTTTGGCTTTACATAACTTTATTTGTCGGAGAATCCCAGTGCGCACAAGAACAGCTTCTCATAGCGTCGAAATGAAAGACACGTTGAGCGAATGCAAACCGGACCCGCTGGAATTGGCATTGTTATTGTGGGCTCGCCTGGAAGGCGAGCACACGTATGTTATCTTCATTATTTATTGTGGGCTCGCCTGGAAGGCGAGCACACGTATGTTATCTTCATTATTTATCTATCAGTCAGTCAGTCAGTCAGTCAGTCAGTATCTCCTCAAAACTTTGGCGCGCTTCATCTCTTAAACGCTTACACCTTTCAACACCATTCAAATTTTTATGTGTTCAGCTTACTGAGGACACGTGTGCTTGTACTTTTGGTTTTGAAATGTTTTGTAGTATAAATATAAAAAAATAAAAATGTTTAACTTTAAGCACCCAATGCATTTCCAATGGGTTTAGTAGAGTGGAGAGAAGGATAATAGACCCATGTTTATGTTAAGGCGCTGTGGCTGCAGTGTTCACACTTCAGATATGCTATCTATATCATTGCGTTCACACAGGTCTGCTCTCTGATTTGATCCAAATGTCTAAGCTGTGTGATGTATAAAACTATAGTTATAGTTAAAACTATAAATAAATGTCCCTCTCCACTCTACTGATTACACAGCTGTGATCAAGAATCAAGTCCGGGCGATGGGATGTAAATCCCATAGCCATATATCCTAGAGCCCACAGGGACAGTCAGCCATATTAGTGGTTGTTGTTGGTTGTCAGGGAGATATCAAAACCAATGCATTTCCAAGTCAGATCCACAAACACAATAAAAGCCATGCTCCACTCCTCAGTCTGGAGTGGCCACATAGAAGAACGCCTTGGTTATAGACATAGTGGAGGACAGATGTGATCTGGGATTGTTAGCCTACAGTATATGCACTCAATATACTCCACTACAGTTGGAGTCCATTTGACAGTTGCTGGTTCCCAAACACAGAATCAAAAATGTAGATCTAGAACACATAGAATATGTACAGTACAGTAAGGTTCAGTAGAGTACAGTAAAAGTACAGTAAGGTTCAGTAGAGTACAGTAAAGTACAGTAAGGTACAGAAAGGTACAGTACAGAAAGGTACAGTAGAGTACAGTACAGTAAGGTACAGTAAAGTACAATACAGTACAGTAAGGTACAGTAGAGTACAGTAAAGTACAGTAGAGTACAGTAAGGTACAGTAGAGTACAGTAAAGTACAGTATAGTAAGGTACAGTAGAGTACAGTACAGTAAGGTACAGTACGGCACAGTAGAGTACAGTACAGTATAGTACAGTAAGGTACAGTAGAGTACAGTAAAGTACAGTACAGTAAGGTACAGTACAGTAAGGTACAGTAGAGTACAGTAAAGTACAGTAAGGTACAGTACAGTAGAGTAGAGTAAAGTACAGTACAGTAAGGTACAGTAAGTTACAGTAGAGTACAGTAAAGTACAGTAAGGTACAGCAGAGTACAGTAAAGTACAGTACTGTAAGGTACAGTACAGTACAGTAGTGTACAGTAAAGTACAGTAAAGTACAGTAACGTACAGCACAGTAAGGTACAGCAAGATACAGTAGTGTACAGTAAAGTACAGTAAAGTACAATACAGTACAGTAAGGTACAGTAGAGTACAGTAAAGTACAGTAGAGTACAGTAAGGTACAGTAGAGTACAGTAAAGTACAGTATAGTAAGGTACAGTAGAGTACAGTACAGTAAGTTATAGTACGGCATAGTAGAGTACAGTACAGTATAGTACAGTAAGGTACAGTAGAGTACAGTTAAGTACAGTACAGTAAGGTACAGTACAGTAAGGTACAGTACAGTACAGTAAGGTACAGTAGAGTACAGTAAAGTACAGTACAGTAAGGTACAGTAGAGTACAGTAAAGTACAGTAAGTTACAGTAGAGTACAGTAAAGTACAGTAAGTTACAGTACAGTACAGTACAGTACAGTAAGGTGCAGTACAGTATAGTAAGGTACAGTACAATACTGTAGGGTACTGTACCTTACAGTACCTTAAAGTATCCTATTTGTTGGGTTGGAATCGAGCCCACACTGTTTCGAAGGAACAGTATTTCTAGTTTATTTATCTATCAGTCAGTCAGTATCTCCTCAAAACTTTGGCGCGCTTCATCTCTTAAACGCTTACACCTTTCAACACCATTCAAATTTTTATGTGTTCAGCTTACTGAGGACACGTGTGCTTGTATTTTTCGTTTTGAAATGTTTTGTAGTATAAATATAAAAAAAATAAAATGTTTAACTTTAAGCACCCAATGCATTTCCAATGGGTTTAGTGAGTGGGGACAGAGTGGAGAGAAGGATAATAGACCCATGTTTATGTTAAGGCGTTGTGGCTGCAGTGTTCACACTTCAGATATGCTATTTATATCATTGCGTTCACACAGGTCTGCTCTCTGATTTGATCCAAATATCTAAGCTGTGTGATGTATATATTCTGAGTTAAAACTACAAATATCTATAAATGTCCCTCTCCACTCTACTGATTGAGACAGCTGTGATTAAAAGCCTGTCTGTCATTGGCTGTTCTGTGGTGCTGCAAAGTAACCAAGTACATTTACTCAAGTATATACAAGTACTTGTACCTACAGCACAATTTTGAGGTACTTTTACTCTACTTTCCATTTTTGTTACATATACTCTACTATAAATACAGCATTTGACAGCCTCAGTTACTTGTTACTTTGCAGATTTTATTATTAATAAAAAACATAGATGGACCACTTAATACTGCTATGAAGTTTGTCTACAATGTGCACACGCACGCACGCACGCACGCACGCACACGCACACACACACACACACACACACACACACACACACACACACACACAAACACACAAACAACTGTTACTGTGTTACTGTGGAGACGTTTGCTTGTATTTGTCTTTGAGACATGTTTTGTAGTGTTTTAGAAATTTTACTTAAAAAGAATAAGGTTTTAGGATCCCGGGCAATGGGATTTACAGTATATATCCTAGAACCCGCAGGGACAATCAGCCGTATTAGTGGTTGTTGTTGGTTTTCAGGGAGATATCACAACCAATGCATTTTCAAATCAGATCCACAAACACAATAAAAGTCATGCTCCACTCCTCAGTCTGGAGTGGCCACATAGAAGAACGCCTTGGTTATAGGCATAGTGGAGGACAGATGTGATCTGGGATTGTTAACCTACAGTATATGCACTCAATATACACCTCTAGAACACATAGAATATGTACAGTAAGGTTCAGTAGAGTACAGTAAAAGTACAGTAAGGTTCAGTAGAGTACAGTAAAGTACAGTAAGGTACAGTAAAGTACAATAAAGTACAGTAAAGTACAATAAAGTACAGTAAGGTACAGTGGAGTACAGTAAAGTACAGTAGAGTACAGTAAAGTACAGTAGAGTACAGTAAAGTACAGTATAGTAAGGTACTGTAGAGTACAGTACAGTAAGGTACAGTACGGTACAGTAGAGTACAGTATAGTATAGTACAGTAAGGTACAGTACAGTAAGGTACAGTAGAGTACAGTAAAGTACAGTACAGTAAGGTACAGTACAGTAAGGTACAGTAGAGTACAGTAAAGTACAGTAAGGTACAGTACAGTAGAGTACAGTAAAGTACAGTAAGTTACAGTAGAGTACAGTAAAGTACAGTTAGGTACAGTAAAGTACAAAACAATACAGTAAGGTACAGTAGAGTACAGTAAAGTACAGTAGAGTACAGTAAAGTACAATAAAGTACAGTAAAGTAGAATAAAGTACAGTAAGGTACAGTGGAGTACAGTAAAGTACAGTAGAGTACAGTAAAGTACAGTAGAGTACAGTAAAGTACAGTAGAGTAAGGTACAGTAGAGTACAGTACAGTAAGGTACAGTACGGTACAGTAGAGTACGGTACAGTAGAGTACAGTAAGGTACAGTACAGTACAGTAAGGTACAGTAGAGTACAGTAAAGTACAGTACTGTAAGGTACAGTACAGTAAGGTACAGTAGAGTACAGTAAAGTACAGTAAGTTACAGTAGAGTACAGTAAAGTACAGTAAGGTACAGTACAGTAGAGTACAGTAAAGTACAGTAAGTTACAGTACAGTACAGTACAGTACAGTAAGGTGCAGTACAGTATAGTAAGGTACAGTACAATACTGTAAGGTACTGTACCTTACAGTACCTTAAAGTATCCTATTTGTTGGGTTGGAAGCGAGCCCACACTGTTTCGAAGGAACAGTATTTCTAGTTGTTATGTGATATGTTTGAAAACGACGACGATGATGAAGAAGTGTTTCATGGATTTCATGAAGACTGGATAACTTTTCACGGACGCACTTTGACACGGCTAGTTTCAGAGACCAACACGTTAGCCGAACAGCTAGTCAACCCCAAACTCCAGAACAACAGATTTGCAGCTATCTGGAGGTAACACTTATAAAATGATTATGATGATATGGTTCATTCATTCACATACACAGGCGCACACACACACACACACACACGCACGCACATATAATAATAATGACAAATGTCGCTCGCCAGATTTACCGTTATATGGAGCTAACAACTAGAATTGAAATATTCAATAGAAGGTTTTGGTGCTTGTTGTTTCTTGTCAAAGTGGTGGCCTATGGTGTAAGGCCTATGGTGTAAGGTCTCAAATATTTGCTAATTATGTTTCTATGAGCTACATAGGCTGAGAAATGTATTTTTTATTAGACGTTTTATAAGATTTATTACAGTTTTTTAGTTTGCAGATTTCTTTTTAAAAAATGATAAAGGTCTGGACCATGACAAATAATTTCCCATGAAAGCCAAAGGTGTAAGCTATCAAACAGTTTTGAAATTCTGTTTCTAGCTGCTACAGAGGCTGAGAAATAAATGTTTTAGTAGACGTTGACACCTCTGTGAAGTTTTCCATAAAATCTCAGGTTTTAGGGGTATTTTTCCAATCGGCCATAGGTTTTTAAGGCTTTTTTCCAGGCGGACTTAGGTCTAAATGGGTTAAAACCTTGAAAAATGTGTCGTTGGGACACCATTACATAATTACCTTCAAGCACAGCCTATGTCCACTGATACAAATGTAGTCTCTGACTCTGACCTTACTAATGCAGACATGCTGAAATGAGTAAGTAAACAGTAAACACATGGATTAGATTTCAGACACTTTTATTGTTGAGACACAGTACCCAGTCAGCTTTTATTGTGGAGACCGAGTACCCAGTCAACTTTTATTGTGGAGACCGAGTAGCAGTCAGCTTTTATTGTGGAGACCGAGTAGCAGTCAGCTTTTATTGTGGAGACCAAGTAGCAGTCAACTTTTATTGTGGAGTACCCAGTCAACAGGCTGAATCCCACATTCCACTCAACAAGGTGTTTATGTACGAACACAAACAGAAGGATATTCAGTAGAACATGTAGCGTCACGCCACTGAGACATATAGTTTGCTGTCACACAGTTTTCAACTGTGCCACCATTAGGCTGACCACTACGCCACCCGATGTAGTCCACATCGGAGCCATCAGACCACAGCCATCTACCGTCCACATAGAGGTCGTTCAGTCCAATCCAGGTTTCAGTGGGTGATAGGTCCAGGTTCTTGATCAGCTGCAGGAGGAACTTGTCCTCCTCCTCACTGTGGATGGATGCCAGGTAGCCTCCTGTATAAATATAAGGATATAGGACATTTACAGCATGTAGCATTGAATGTTCTGAACACTTTGGTTACTTTTTACCAACGTTTACGACTGCTCTGTATTGTTGATTCTTTTTTTTTCTCTTTCTTTTTCGCTGTATAGGCTACAACCTTTTTCTTTTCATACTTCCCTGTAATTTTGTAACCTTAAAGCAGTCGTTAGCATGGATGAAAATAGGGCCCAACAAGCCCATTCCCAAGATGCACCACTGTCTTTCATTGGCTGATGTGACCAAGCCCCCAGAACCCAGGGCTAGACCAGTGGCCAAAGCTGGAACTGCAGGAACTGGTGAAAAATACATGCACGAGCAAAAGAGCACCGCTGGGGTCTGCTATGGGGTTCAATGGACGTCGACGTCGTTCATGACATCATTACGTCTCAACGTCAAACATTTTGACACATAATTATGTGCCAATTTCCCCCAGAATGCACCTGGATTCAGCTACTTCCGCATGCTTCACAACGCCACTGAGCACTTGCATTGCAATGAATTGCTGGGGGCGGGGCTGTTCGGTCTCTATTTAGGCTTATGGGGGCCAGTAGTGTTACTGTAGTAATAAAGAAATTGCTGGCTTATTGTGTCTAAAAAGACACGTTTAGTCACTTGTACACATGCCCCCAAACAATGAAATAAAAATCACTAAACGTGCTAAAACGATAGAACAAAGTAAATGAAAACATCCCCTCTCTCTGGCCTACCTCCAAACTACTCAATAAACTACAAATCATTCAGAATTCATCACCCACACTAAACTATCCGCCCACATCACCCCCATCCTCATCCAACTCCACCGGCTCCCCATTCACGACCGTATTGACTACAAAAACCTCCTCCTCACCTACAAAGCTCTCCATAACCTCTCCCGGAGTCGCCCCCACCTACCTCTCTGACCTTCCCCATGGATATGTCTCCTCCCGTTCCCTGCGCTCCTCGTCAGCTGGGCTCCTCTACTGGCCTCCTGACAGTGCCAGCATCGGCACCATGGGTGCCAGGGCTTTTAGCTGTACTGCACCCAGACTCTGGAACTCCTTACCCCCTCACATC
Source organism: Nannobrachium achirus (assembly GCF_963921795.1). Taxonomy (NCBI): domain Eukaryota; kingdom Metazoa; phylum Chordata; class Actinopteri; order Myctophiformes; family Myctophidae; genus Nannobrachium; species Nannobrachium achirus. The sequence continues at coordinate 9,269,027 of NC_137819.1, read as the reverse complement.
CTACAGTCTGACTCCATAACCACTTTCAAATCCCAACTCAAAACTCACCTGTTCAAACTGGCCAACTCACTTTAACACACGCACCCACATCACCCTTTTATCTGTATACCTACCCTCACTCCTCTTTTACTATTGATCTTGACATATTGATGTATTATTTGTTCTATTTCAGTGTTCTATTTTTTTATTGATTTTTGATATATTGTATATTCTGTTGTTGACATGTTGATGTGCTTTGCCTGTTTTTAATGATTGTCTTTTTTAATTGTACGGCGACCTTGAGTGTCCTGAAAGGCGCCTTTAAATAAAATGCATAATTATTATTATTATTATTATTATTATTATTATTACCCTTATTACCTTTTCTTTTCTCTAATTACAATCTAAAACGTGAACCTGTGTTGTAAAAAACGACCATGTAAAAAACTTCCATTAAAGGTATCTATATATCTAACTCTCTATCTGTCTATCTGTCTGTCTGTCTGTCTGTCTGTCTGTCTGTCTGTCTGTCTGTCTGTCTGTCTGTCTGTCCATCAGTCTGTCTACCTACCTTCAGACAGGCAGTTCTTCTCTGCATCGTGCCAGCTCAGTCTTGTATGTACGAACTTGTAGCAACGATTGTTGTAGTTGAACCAGAACAATGGACAGCTTCCACATTTCAGCATGACGGGAGCAGCAGAGGGACTGGCGTGCACTGTGCCTACACACACACACACACACACACACACACACACACACACACACACACACACACACACACACACACACACACACACACACACACACACACACAGGGGGTAAAGAAAAGCAGAAAAGAAAACATGTCAAAAGACAAATCTAAAGATATCTACAAATCTAGGATCTACAGTACATACAGTCTAGCATAAATATAAATATTAGTTTTTCAGTAGACAGGATTTAGAAGATGTTTTCGACCAAATGGGTTTAAAGAACCTTATATTAATCTACCTTTTAAAGAACCTTATATTAATCTACCTTCTAAAGAACCTTATATTAATCTACCTTTTAAAGAACCTTATATTAATATACCTAGTGCCATGAGG
>NC_137819.1:9135463-9262963 GCF_963921795.1 Nannobrachium achirus | reverse complement strand
TGAGATCCAAAGTTTGCTACCACACAGTTTTCACCTGTACCACCACTTGGCTGACCACTACGCCACCCGGTGTAGCCCACAGTGGAGCAACCATCAGACCACATCCATCTACCCTCCACAAAGAGATCATTCAGTCCAATCCAGGTCCAATAGGGTGATGGGTCCTGGTTCTTGATCAGCTGCATGATGAAGTTGTCCTCCTCCGCACTGTGGATGGACGCCAGATGGGCACCTGTACAAGTATAAGGATAAGGATTCGTGTCATATTCTTTGGGTTTTACCTAAGTTTAAGACTGCTCTGTATTGTTGATTCCTCTTTTTTCATTATTATTTTTTATTTTCTTTATTTTTTACTGTACACAACAGTACGTTTTTCTTTTCATACTGCTGTGCTGCCTCTGGGTGACTTGGGAAAACCTACCTTCAGACAGGCAGTTCTTCTCTGCATCGTGCCAGCTCAGGTCTGTATGTACAAACTTGTAGCAACGACCGTTGAAGTTGAACCAGAACATTGGACAGTTTCCACGCTCCAGCTTGACCTGAGAGGGACTGGTGTGCACTGTGCCTACACACACACACACACACACACATGCACACGCACACGCGCACACACACACACACACACACACACACACACACACACACACACACACACACACACACACACACACACACACAGTGGGTAAAGAAAAACAGAAAAGAAAATGTCAAAAGAAAAATCTAAAGATATCTACAAATCTAGGATATCTACATATAGCATAACTATGAATATAAATAGGCCTAGTTGAAGTTTTTCAGAAAATAGGATTTAAATGGGTTAAATAAAGTATTACTGTAATCTACCTAGTGCCATGAGGCCCAGCCAGCACAGGAGTTGAGGAAGCAGCTTCATGTCAGCCTGAGGTGGTCTCTGGGTCACTGGAGCCTGAATGGGGGTCTTCTAGAAGATACTGGGTCAGTGGAGGTTGGGTTGGGGTCTTCTGGCAGGGTCTTGGTCAGTGGCAGTGGAGGTTGGGTCAGTGGAGCCTGGGTCGGGGTCTTAAAAGGGTGGTGTGTTTCTGCATGTCTGTGTGTCTTTTTATCCTCTCCACATGAGGTTGTATTCAGAGTTGGCATCATCTGATTGGCCATGATGCATTAGCAGCTGTGGAGTTCACATAGTCATTCTGCCAACCTTTTTACACAGAATACACACACACACGCAAGCACGCACGCACACACGCACACCTCACACCTCACACCTCAGAGAGAGATGCGTGGGGGGGGGGGGATTATGATGCTTTTTAAGAATACATTCCTCAACTGGAGTTTACTGTATTCATGTCACATGCCATAAGCATAAACAAACACATTGACATACTTTTATTATGGAGAGTCAGTGTAAGTCAGTGTGTTGAACACAACATGGCTGCTCATTACATTTCATGGAAGTTTAAGTACTCCAGTAAATTAAACGAACAAAACTCTTGCGTGCGTGCGTGTGTCTGTGAAAAGTGAACAAGACAGGCGCTAGATTAATGATCCACTATCGTAACATGGTCGGGTGGAAACCTTGTATGTCCGAAATACGTTAGACTTATTCTTTTATTTTCTCTGTTTTTTAAACAGTGAAAATAACCGATCTATAAGCTCATATGCTTGTAGAGCTATTTTCACTACTTTAGTGCAATAGCCTACTCTTGATGATGAAGCAGGGCATTCATTTATGAAAAAACATAAAAAGTTATAATATGGAGGTGCATGGTTTCATCCTGACAACAGTGTTATGCAGTAGCTGGCTATGCCAGATGGGTGTTTATTTATTCACCTGGACACTTACTCACACACAAGACACACATATACACATTATTGTGTATCATTATTTTGTGCTTGAACTATTGAAAAATAGCAGATATACAAGCTCGCAGCGCGGCACTGCCGCGCTGCGAGCTTGTAGATCTGCTATTTTTGAAAAATCGTGAAATTTTTAATTTTGACACGTGTCTTTTGAATACTTCTACGATTTTTTGAAAAACCTATGTTTCTATATGTCAGCAATCTGGCCAGCCATCGTCAAAGACAAGGTTCTTTTCACTTAAATGGAGCTCAGTTAGTCTGTTCTTGAGAGACTACTACCGGTATGTCAGTGGTTCTCAAACCTTTTCATGTGAAGGACCCCCAAAATGATATTTATTTGGCCATGGACCCCATCTCAAAATATTTAGTTCCAGGGACCACCCAGAAGCAACATTTGAGTTACAAACGTTCGCTTTGAAAATACTCAGATTTGCACACATTTTCACGACTTTTTCAAAAGAATAGCAGATCTACAAGCTCGCAGTGAGCTTGTATATCTGCTATTTTTCACTGGTTAAAGCATTCAATAATTCTAGGCCTAAATGGGTTTTAAAACACAGCATAAACTCACACTACATTGAGTTACAGCAATAATATTAAAGTAATAATCCTTCACTCTTTGATTGTTCTCTTTTTATATTCTCCCTGTCGCTGCATGGTAGATTTAAGACATAAAGGAGAAGAGCTTACACACCAGTATGGATGAGCTGCTGCTGACCTAAGAAGATAAGCATATAGACAAAAGAAAACCAACAGTGTTTCTCAACAATAGGAGCTTGTAAATCTGCTATTTCTCTGGACAATCTTGAAAATGTTACAGTAAATCATTTTGAATTTGTGTGTGTGTGTGTGTGTGTGTGTGTGTGTGCGTGCGTGCGTGCGTGCGTGCGTGCGTGCGTGCGTGCGTGCGTGCGTGCGTGCGTGCGTGCGTGCGTGCGTGCGTGTGTGTGTGTGTGAGAGAGAGAGGGTGAAGTTTGGGGTCCTCTCACAAAACTCTGTTAAGGTAAAATCATCCAATGTAAATTTTTGGAGTTTTTTGGAGAATCTGAAAATACATGTTAATATAAAATGTTATAGTTTGTATTAACATAATGCAACATCTTATAACTTATTAGTATGATGGTGAAACAAACAACACAATATTTGTATATTTTATAATATTGTCTGGTTTGCTGCGTACAATAACAGATAGAAACTTCATTACCCAAGAGTCTCTGCAAGCGCATGTCCGGCGAGGACGCGCTGTGATTGGCCAGTCTTCACTTTGACTGGCAGTTGTGCCTTGGTGCCTTGACGAATGGCAGGGTGAAACTCTGGTATGCTGCCAGGTCTACAGCAGGCCTGGCTCAGGGAGGAGGACGCCCCTGCCATGCACAGTCCACCAGGGCCATAGGCCTAGTAGTGTGCAGTGGCGTCAGTTCAGAAAAAGCTAAGGTATGGCAACATGACTGGTGTCACGTGCGTGCAAGACATCAGTCATGTTGCCATACCCTATAGCAACAGGCATGATACATTTACTTTAAGAAGTACATTTAATTTTTTCCCCGTTTCTACGGTTTCTTGGGCTGGATGTGGCAGCCTGGAACGGTTGTTCAAGTGCAGCTAAACTTGGCATGTTAGTAAACGTGCCACAATTAACAATAATGCATTGCATCTGTGCAGCTGACCTGCGGACACTGTGAATATACCATGGAATATACCATCTTCTCAAGATGGGGAGAATACAAGTGTGGAGAATATAATGATAATACCTTGTTAAATTGACCATTTTGTTAAATTTTGCATTTGTAGTTATTTTACTGTAATTTAACAACATAATAACCAGCACAGATAGACAGTGTGTGTGTGTGTGTGTGTGTGTGTGTGTGTGTGTGTGTGTGTGTGTGTGTGTGTGTGTGTGTGTGTGTGAATAGAAGTATATTTGATCTTTATGATGTAACTCATATTGTATTATTATTGTATGATGTATGCTGTAATGTAATGTAATTGTGGGCTCGCCAGTAACTGGCGAGCACACTTTAGATATTGTCATTATTTATTTATTTATCTAGTATACTGTAGACGGGATCTTCGGTTCCGTTCTACTCCTACATACTTAGTGAGAAAATGAAAATAAAAACATCAATGTGTTCAGTTTACAGTGGCGAAGTGTGCTATTATTTTCTATAGCAATCGGCCAAATGGTGGCGCTGTAGGAAGCCTTCGAAAGTGCGATCTTTGAACAGGTATAGCTCATGCTGTGTTATACATACAGCCATGAAACCTGTATACACTTATGCGTCTCCTCATGCCGAACAACTTTTACCCTCTAACTTTTGACCTCTGACCTTTAGGTCTCCCACAATTCGGAATTATATGAAAAACAGTAAAAATCTATCTCCTCCTGGGTTTTTTCCGTTACGCGCACGAAACTTTTTTCACATGAACTTTGGACCAATACGGTCAAACTGTCTGGTCGGATTTCTTTTAAAGTGAAATATATTTTTTAAATAATTCAATCAATATTGCGGTTTTATGCAAATTATTCTTCTGCCTCTAAATCATACATGCAAAGTTACACGTTCATGGCATTTGGCAAAGATGTAGAGGGTTAGTAAAAATATCACTGAAACCAATCTTATTCCAATTGGCCAAAGGGTGGCGCTATACGAAGCGTTTGAAAATTCAAACTTCAAACGGGCATAAGTCATGACTCGTTTCGTTTGAAGACATGCAACTTGTTACATGCGTGCTTTGACTCGAGCGGAAGACATCTGTGTCGTTGTTAAGTAAGCTCCACCCTTCGATTTTCCGCCATTTTGAGCAGTTTGTAAAACGCGTAAACCCGCTTTTATTCTGGAATTTTAGCTCCACGTGCACAAAACATTTTTTACGTGAACTTTGGACCGATATCTAAAGATCTGTCAGATCGGATTTCTTTAAAATTGAAACATGCTTTTTTAAATAAATTCAATGAATATTGCAGTTTTATACAAATTATTCTTCTGCCTCTAAATCATACATGCAAAGTAACATGTTCATGGCATTTGGCAAAGATGTAGAGTGTTAGTCCAAATATCACTAAAACCAATCTTACCCCAATTGGCCAAAGGGGGGCGCTATATCATTTTGAGCAGTTTGTGAAACGCTTAAACCCGTTAGGATTTTTCTTTTTGCAATTTGCATGAAACATTCTACACACAATCTAAGGACCTTTATCTAATATGCCTATGAAGTGCACACACACAAAAAAAATAATAATAATGAATATAGCTGCAAGCAGCGATAAAGTGGCCAAAGCCAAAAACACCTCAAATCATGAACACAGCCTGCAATGTGCGTGAAATCTTGCAAGCACATTCCCAATAGGTCAAGGAACGGATACCACCCTTCTTACATTGGCCTGTTATAGCGCCACCAGCGGGTCAACTTTTGCACAACACATTTTTGGAACAAAATGGACCAATCTTTGACGTCAGTAACGTCAAAGAGAGCACTGCCTGCGATCTTGACATTTTGTACTTTTATAGCCATTGTTTTCTGGCTTGAAGCGAGCCCACAATTGTTTCGAAGGAACAATATTTTTCTAGTGTAATGTAATGTAATGTAATGTATTGTGTGCTGGACTCTTGGAAGAGTAGCCATGGCTAAAAGAGATCCCAATAAAAATCAAATCAAACTCATTGTCTCCCCCTATAGGCTATAGCAGGGGTCAGTAACCTTTTTGAAATGAAGTGCCATGTTTTTACTTTCTAGATCAGAGGTATTCAACGTTTTCAGGCCAAGGACCCCTTAGTTGACAAACAGATGAAGCAGGGACCCCCCACCCACAACCTGTTCATAGATTCCATATAGTCCATATAGACGTATTAGGGGGGTATTATGAGTCACCAGAAAAAATAATGGGTGTTTTTAATTAATCTATAATGGTTAAAATGGAGTTTGAAGTTACCTTTTTTTTGTGCTTTTATCTTTGACAACGTGGATGATAACGTAGTCCCTTCTTTGAGCCGTATTCGGACGCGGAAGCAGTCCCCTGGTCAAAATGTACTATTCTGTCCATAACGGCACATAATTCGGTAACGCCGCTGAGTCGGCTCATGCGCCGTTCACACCGTTCGCCGCGGCGACTCGGTCGCTACCGCTCCCTCGGCGGCGGCTCTCGGCGTTCATAGGCGCCTGAGACGGCACAGCTCCATCGTTTATAGTGTGGCGTGAGCGGTAGCGACGGGCGGCTGGTAAACCAGTAAATCCTTTAAAGCGGTATTGAATCCCGCTTCGGGAACTACTTTTTTTTCTTTCTTCTTAGACCACCCAATGCGTCCAACCCGTGAAACAGTAGGCAATCCCAAAGCGTCTATCGTCCGACGCAGTACAGTACTTGACAACGCGTCGGTTGTATGACGCTTTAGGGGTGAGAATGTGTTGCAACCGCAAGTTACAATGGGTATGTATGTGGAGAGGAACTGGGCCTGGAAGGCCTGATAACATTTACATCAAATATCTAAATATTGAATCAAGCAAATTAAAAACTGATCAGGGTGTTCATAAAAGCCTGATTAGACGATAAAATGACCAAAAGTGTTTTTGAAAGTGGAATACCTCTTTAATTTAATTGACCAGATTTAAAACAATATGTGATTTTAAAATAAAAATCCTCTCTCTCACACTTCTGCCAGTGTGCCAGTGATCACCCTCCCCTGTGCCAATGCAATGTTGGCACCGTGCCTAAGGTTGCCCACCCCTGGGCTATAGTATAGTAACCATAGACTGTAAAAAAAAATATGGACGGTGCAAAGCCATTGGTTTCTCTGCGGTGAAAATTATGCTTTTTTGTCCCTTCTATGGGTGTCGCCATCATTGTTTGAATGGTACCCCAGGAATCATAAGGAATGCTATTGGCTGCCAACGGTCACGTGCAACCGCAGGGATACATGGGAGAATGTGGTGTTGAGTCTCCCGAAATACAGCACATGAAGAAGAACACAGCCGGCTGGTATCAGTTTAGTTGGCCACGCCTCCCGCCACTTTATCATCAATTTTAACATAAATGGGACCATATTTGCACAAAACGCATATCATGGTAATTGAAAGGCAGTTTTTCACTAAAGTATTTATGACGATGTTTATTAATGTTAGAAAATCAAAGGGGAAAATGAATGGGGTCCAGTGGAGAACAAATCTTTTTGGTACCTCACGGGGGGAAAACAGCGCAACTAGCGGCCAATCACCCCCCCTATGCATTTATGGAAGGATGCTTGTTATTGGCTAAACATGTAACCTACGCCACTGCAGTTAGCATAGGGGGGGGGGGGGGGGGGGGGGGGATAGTGGGGGGTCCCTACACCACTGCAGTGAGCATAGGGGGATAGTGGGGGGTCCCTACACCACTGCAGTGAGCATAGGGGGATAGTGGGGGGTCCCTACACCACTGCAGTGGCGTAGGGGGATAGTGGGGGTCCCTACACCACTGCAGTGGCGTAGGGGGATAGTGGGGGTCCCTACACCACTGCAGTGAGCATAGGGGGATAGTGGGGGGTCCCTACACCACTGCAGTGAGCATAGGGGGATAGTGGGGGTCCCTACACCACTGCAGTGAGCATAGGGGGATAGTGGGGGTCCCTACACCACTGCAGTGAGCATAGGGGGATAGTGGGGGGTCCCTACACCACTGCAGTGAGCATAGGGGGATAGTGGGGTCCCTACACCACTGCAGTGAGCATAGGGGGATAGTGGGGGGTCCCTACACCACTGCAGTGAGCATAGGGGGATAGTGGGGGTCCCTACACCACTGCAGTGAGCATAGGGGGATAGTGGGGGTCCCTACACCACTGCAGTGAGCATAGGGGGATAGTGGGGGGTCCCTACACCACTGCAGTGAGCATAGGGGGATAGTGGGGGTCCCGAGGGCTTGGGACCCCCATTACAATGTCCAGTTGTCACTCATGCACTCCTGTAGACACTGTAAAGTAACTAAAGTACATTTACTGAAGTCAAACTCAAATACACAGTGGGACAACATTTTAAAAAATGGTTCAAGTCGAGGGCCGGACTGGTTCAATGTTTATTTAAACACAGGCTTGCGGTCACGGGCCCTCGATCCGCGCCAATGCACTAGCAGTGCATTGTGGGACTTGTAGTATTATGGTGGTGCGTGTGTAGCAGAGTGACTGACTGCCTCAGCCTTATGGCATCCAAAGTCTAATATTTCCCCCAGTCCATAGGGATATCCCTTTGGTCTGATGGTTAACCCTTTGTAAGCCACGGGGAGCCCCTTAATGTTTTTTGTCATTCAAATATTTTTATTTTTTAAACAGTATATAAACATCAACAAATATATATGTATAAATAAAACACAAATACACATAAAAGAAAAACAAAAAACAAAAGAAAACAACGGCAGTCGAGCTAAGCTAATCGGACAACACCCCTTCAATTCTTAAATAAACATCAGTAGTGATTGTGTACATCGTAATGCATACGTAATGATTCTATACTAAATGGACCCTCCCCTAAACAATGTACCTCCCGGCAAACCCTTGATATACAAAAAGAAATAATCCCACATTAAATGGAATTTGCCTTTAACATCGTTCTTTCTGGCGATCATATACTCATATGATGCAGTCTCGGTCATTAGTTTAGTCCAGTCTGTGAGCCCTGGCGTAACAGAGCTCTTCCAATTTCTCAGAATGATCCTTGATGCTGTGATGAGGCCTGCTGTGATGATTGCCTGTTGTCCCTTGGTGACTCCCTGTGGTAAAACCGTGCTATCTCCTAAGAGACAAAGCCCTGGGGACTCTGGTAGACTCACACCCACCCAGTCACCCAGTTTACCGAGCACTTCTCTCCAGAAGGGTAACACCACCGGACAGTCCCAAAAGGCATGCAAGAAGGTTCCATCCTCTCCCTTACATTTCCAACATCTTTTGTCTTCGATCAGACCCATCCTAAAAAGCTTTACAGGGGTATAGTAGTATCTATGAATAATTTTGTAGTGGGTAAATTTACTCCTAATATCCCTTGTGGCCCATCCCACATTGGATACTAGATGCCGCCACTTCTCTTCACTTATTTCCAAATTTAGATCTATTTGCCAAATTAGTCTTAGATTGTCAGTTTTCACATTTTGTAATTCCATTAAACTTTGATAGAATGTTGAAGCTCTATGCAGTCTAGGTGGCAACTCAAAATCGCTTTCTATCATATTAGCTTCTTCTATATCCCTGTTAAGCTTGAACACACTTTTCACACTGCTCCTTAATTGAAAATATTTCCACAATTCTCCCTTCCCCACCAGATTAAATTGTTTTACTAACTCCTGATATGACATGAAATTTCCCTCCTTATACAAATCATCAATCACATCTAAACCATTCCTCTGCCAAGACTCCCAGCAAAAAGAGTGTTTACCTATCAAGATACGCGGATTATTCCATATAGATGAGTAACCTTGTTTGTATTGTGATTTCCCCATTAACCTGTGCGCTTCAGACCATACCCATTGAGAATGTATCAAAATGGGGCTCTTCCCCCCCTCTATCATTCTAATCTGAGAGAGCGCCTGGGGTATGGGTTTACAAGGAGCTACCATACACCTCTCTATTTGTACCCAATCAGGTTGGGAGTCATATTCCATCCAATGCCTCGCTATTTTAGCCAGTTCAAATGATAAATTATACATTTCTAAATTTGGAAGAGCCATGCCGTTCTCCCTAGAGGTATACAACTTTTTCATATTAATCCTCGGTCTTTTCCCATTCCACAGATAATCTCTTACCATTAGATTATATTGTTTGAATAATCCTTTGGAGATATTTACTGGTAGCATCATTGACACATAATTAAATTGTGGCGCTATCACCATCTTGATGGTATTAATTTTGCCCCACAAAGTAAGGTTAATTATCTTCCATCTATCCAATTTAATTTTCATCTCTTGAAGCAGTGGTACTAGATTCATTTCCATTATATTAGATAGATCTGCACTCAGCTTTAACCCTAGATATTTCATTCCCACTGGAATCCATCTGAAAGGGAAGTTGGAAACCTCTGATTGAAGACAGGACCTAGACACAGGCATCACCTCCGACTTCTGCCAGTTGATTTTATAACCAGATATTCGAGAGAATGTTTCAATTGTATTTAAGATTAAGGGGATAGAGTTAGCAGGGTCCGAAATCAGCATCAAAATATCGTCCGCATACAAAAATAGTTTGTGCTCTGCCCCCCCACCCCACACACCCTTGATTCCTACATCAGCCCTCAAAGCTGCCGCCAAAGGCTCCAGAAATACGGTGAAGAGCAGCGGACTCAATGGATCCCCTTGTTTCTGGCCTCTCGTGAGGCCAAAAAGGGAGGACTGCATACCATTAGTCAGGACGGATGCCTTAGGAGACCGGTAGATAATCCTAATCCACTTTATGAAACCCTCCCCAAATCCATAAGCCCTCAGTGTATACAGAAGATACTCCATCTCACACCTATCATAGGCTTTTTCAGCATCAAGTGAGAATGCCGCAATGGGCGTGTCGGCGCCACGGTTTGCCCACATAAGGTGTAATAACCTCCTCACATTATCCGATGATGCACGCCCCTTCACAAAGCCCACCTGAGATGCATGCACAATATGTGGTAAGGACCGTTCTATTCTCGATGCCAATACTTTGGTGAGAATTTTGCCATCCACATCAATCAAACTTATAGGTCTATAACTCCCCTGTTCTGTAGGATCTTTGTCTTTCTTTAGGATCAACGTAATTATAGCTTCATTAAATGAGTCTGGTAATTTCCCCACCTCAAATGATTCATTGTACACCCTTGTCAATATTGGTGCCACCAGGTCGATATATTTTCTAAAATATTCCACAGGTAGGCCGTCCATTCCTGGCGACCTACCCGTATTCAATGATAAAATTGCATTTCGGACTTCTCCTTCCCTAATGGCTCCCTCCATTTGTCCTACTTGTCCTTCTGATAATTTTGGGATATTTATATTTGCAAAAAAGGCTTCATATTGTTCTACTGAAGGATCTACTTCAGATTTATAGAGTTTCATATAAAAATCTCTAAACACTTCATTAATGTCCTTTGTGCTTGTCACCAGTTCACCATTTGTATTTTTAACTGCTGGAATTATGAAGCTGACATCTTGTTTTTTTTATTGCCTAGCCAATAATTTGCTGTTTTTTTCCCCACTTTCATAAAAATTGCTCTTCATTCTAAACATTGCATACTCTACCTTTTTATTGTATAGCTCATTTAGTTTTAATTTCAATTCGCACACTTTTTTAAGTCGTTCCTCATTATGATCATCTGCTAGTTCCCTCTCTGCATCCTTAAACTGGGATTCTAATCTTATCATTTCTTTTTTACTGTCCTTTTTCTTTTTACTTGCATGGGCTATTATTTTCCCTCTTGTAAAAGCCTTCAACGCTTCCCAAACTGTACCTAATCTCTCAGTTGATCCTATGTTAATCTCAAAAAACATTTTAAGGTCCTCTCCTAATGAGTTGGCAAAAATATCATCCTGAAGCAGGGACACATTCATCCTCCATCTGTTAGACCTAATAACATCTGACCCTAGCTTTAACCCCAGTTGCACAGTGGCATGATCCGTCAATGCAATGGGTCCAATTGTACAATCAGCTGTTCCCTCTTTAGATATCAGGAAGTAATCTAAGCGGCTGTGACTTTTATGCATGCTTGAATAAAACGTATATTCTCTATCTCTTGGGTGCACTAACCTCCAGATATCCGTCAGGCCCAAATCTCTCATCATTAAATGTATGGCTCGTCTGTCTCTTGGTACACTAACCGTGGAAGTTGTTTTATCCAGCAGCCCGTCTTGAACTTGATTATAATCTCCAGCTATAATCGTATGACCACCTACAATCTCTCCCATCATTTTATTAACCTCATGAAAAAAGTCAGGCTCTTCCTTATTTGGGGCATATATATTACATAAATTAACTTTAACTCCATTTATTTTAGCCTCAACACATATTATCCTCCCTTCATTATCTTTGTGTTGTTCCAACATAACAAAGTTTAGATTTTTGTGTACAATTATTGCAACCCCACCGCTTTTACTTGAATAAGAGCTATGAAATAACTGACCCACCCATCCTGTTTTAAATTTAACTATTTCTGTATCCACCAGATGCGTCTCCTGTATCAAGACCACATCCGCTTGTTGAGATCTAAGATAGGATAAACACTTTTTCCTTTTAGCAGGGTTATGTGAACCATTTATATTCCAACTTATAAACCTCACTAAATCAACCATACCTTAACCCCACTTATACACTCCAGAATATTGATTCATGGTACAAAACATACACATTACATCATCAACCACCACCATCACCTAATAATAACCATTTAGGGTGTTGCCCGACTGCCAAACATAACACACTAAGACACAACATAAAAAAGTAGTACGAAAAACAATTTACACTCTGCCAAAAAAAAAAAACCAACTGAAAAGACATCCATGGGTGGGGAATAAACATCCGCTTAAAAAACCCTAGATGCACAAAACCCTCACTCCCGCCCCCTAGTTATCGTAAATAATAAACTACCCCAACTGGTCCGTGAAACGCGTTCAGGTAACTAACCAACCCACTGAAACCCCCCCAGCAGCAACCCCCACAAAAGATTATCAACTCTCCTAACATTACCAATGCTTTCCACCTGGTGGCAGCATCAGACCCCCAGAAACAGCCCATTGAAAAACTTTGCTAAATATGTATGCTTCTTTTAGCCATACACCAACCTAACATTTCCCCACTTAATCCTTGCACAAACACTTTGTTTTCATTTTCGACCCCACTATTAGTTTGTAGACACATATACACTGTATATACAGTGGGTTACAACATTTAGCGTCGCCAAGTCTAAAATGACACCTAGAGGTGTCAAGAGGTGCCTAGAGGTACCTCTGTCAAACACGCCTCCAAATTCTTAGCCGCGCCCCCTAGAAATGTGATATTTTATTTCAACGTGTAGTGTGGCTGTTCAGCCACGGGGTGGCGATTCTTCAATATGAGTCGACTATTCGAGTCTATTACTTGTTGGTTACTTGTTATCTCTACCTGCATTGTGAGCTTGTAAATAGTTTCTTTTCAAGTTATTTTTGCACTCAAATTGTAATTATTTGTTTAACCCATTTAGGCCTAGGATTATTGACTGCTTTAACTATTGAAAAATAGCAAATATACAAGCACATGTAGATCTGCTATTTTTTTTAAATCATGTTTTTTTTTGCAAGTCTTTGAATATATCTACTTAAAAGCGAACATTTGTAACTCAAATATTTGCTTCTGGGGGGTCCCTGGAATAACATATTTTGAGATGGGGGGTCCGTGGCCAAATACCTGTAATTTTGGGGGTCCTTCACATGAAAAGGTTTGAGAACAGCATGATTTCGATTTTAGAGGAAGGATTTAGAAGTCGGGTCAAAGATCGGGTCAAAGATATTCAAAGACTTGCACTCATTTTCACAATTTTTCAAAAATAGCAGATCTACAAGCTCACAACACCTCACACTGCAAAGTGTTGTGAGCTTGCAGATTGGCTATTTTCGGCAAATACTTTAGGTGTGGAGGGGAAAAAAGAGCATACTAAGCAGTAAGCACAGAGGTTGAGGTACAAAGGGTTGTGGGGGTCCCTGCTTCATCTCTCTCTCAACTAAGGGGTCCTTGATCTGAAAACGTTGAAGATCCCTTTGCAAAACAACTCTTTGCCATCAAATCTCTTAACATGTTCACAAAATGGAACTCGTGTTTTCATTTGGTAAACACAGCCATATTTTCACATGACACACACATGCATTCATTGAATAAACACAACTAGCTTTTGGCTGAACACTACCAAGCATGAACAGAACACTGAAGAGCAAAATTGAAAACACAATTGTCGAAATGGAACACACTGAATGAATGTCAATTACTCTGGTAAATGAACCAATTCCCTTTTTGTAAAATGACCCAGTGTATGCCCACTTCTCTCATAGACAAACATAAAACAGCACACAAATATGCAGACAAAACATTTTATTGACTGTAGGTCTAAACGTTTACCCCCAAACACTCCAAACAAGCCCACAACGCGTTGTGTGCTTGTAGATCGGCTGTTTTCAATAGTTTTGTGCGACAGTCTTGTATGATGTAGCATGGCTTTTCTTTACCAAAAGCCGTACACATTTGAAACTTGGAGATACAAGTTTTCTGCCCGACAGTGACGATATTTTAGTGATTATGTTGCGAGGAAAACGTTGAGCCATTACATAATAGCCATTTTGGTTAGAACTGACTGAAAATAACTTTGTACTTTATATAATAAATAATATTTTTTCAAGTGTCCAAATAAATTCAAAATATTATCAAATGATCTCGCGGCACCCCTGGACTGCCGTCGTGGCACCCCAGGGTGCCCCATCACCCACTTTGAAAACCCCTGGCCTAGAGTGCCGCATGAAGCCCTGACAGGCCTCAAAGCCCACATCTCCATAAGCCTCCTCCATGGCCTGAAGCAGTGGGACCTGGCTCTGAATTGCTCGCCTGACCCGAAAGTTTAGAGATTTGAATATTTGTGTGTTGTGGATTGATGCTATGAGATTTTATGTGAGAAGTGTGTGCAAACCTGAAAAGTGTGTCTTGTGTTTTGACAACAAGGTGATGTGAAATTTACATCAGAGTGTAAAGAAGGAAAGTCAGAGTCTAATATGATAAGGAAATCTAAAGTAGTAACAAATTGAGTCAAGCGATTGGGGACAGAAGTAAAGGTTGTGAAAATTGTGCCAAATTTTAAAAAAATGTGTTTTAGCAATCGAAAAAAAACTGTAAGCTGATTTTGATACTATATACTGTATGTATATATATATTCTAGGGCTGGGAGAGAGAGAGAGAGAGAGAGAGAGAGAGAGAGAGAGAGAGAGAGAGAGAGAGAGAGAGAGAGAGAGGCGGAGAAGTCATCAAATGACAGAACGTTGTGACACAAACAATTACAAAATAATTGGTTCACACACTGTCCCAAAACAACATAAACGTGACATAATAATAATAAGCTAAATATAAGGAAACGAAAAAGACACAACTTTTGTTCACATGTTCAATTGAAATTGTTCTTTATTTGGAAACAAGGCAGTAGGCAACATTTTTCCAATAGCCTCATAAAGTTGTTCATAAAGATGTATTAGTTGTCCCAGACACCTGGACAAACATTTGATTGTGGTTTAATAATAATAATGTAATGCCATCATGGTCATAAATGTAGGCCTAATGCCTGTAGAAATCCTTCTCCATTCCTCCTCTTCTGGTAAATGTCAACGTCTCAGAAGAAGATGTGACAGCGAGGAGGTTTTTGAGAACCAAGCCTCTGACATGACCAATCGCTTTTGCTTTTGTGAAAGGGTCCCTTTCTAATTACAGAGTGAAAGGTCAAGTTAAAATGTCAAACTATTATTTACCACACTGTTTTTCAATACTTTTCGGTAATCATGACATTTTGTGAGAAAACATACGTTTACATTGCCAAAGCAAGTGTCAAAAAATTAAATAAAAACAGTCTATAAGGGAGAACATCACATGGAACATATACAGTAGGACGGTTGGAGGGGGAGCAGCTGACCATATAGGCGACCCTCTAGACAAGCTAATTGCTTCCAATACACAAGTATCTGTGCCAAACATGTTGAACCAGTTCTATTGTCCGCCCGTGTTGAATTGACGGCACACGCAGGCTTCATTGGTGTACTGAGTACATTTACTCGAGTAGGCTATTTTTATTCCACTACAATCTTTTGAAAACAGTTAGATACTTTGCAAATTTCGATTATTAGGCTATAAAGGCATACAACCACTTCAGCCCTACATTTAGGCCATTTGAAAATACAAGCTCACAATATTGCTTAATCTGCTCAAATATTTGTATAATCTACAAATGGTAGGCTACATTTGTGAAATGACTAGACTATAGGCTCCGTTTTCTTTATACAGCCTACATTTTGATACCAAAACGTCATTACTCAAGCCAATTAAGGCTTATATTTTGAACATGGGATTTCTAAAAGAGTATTTCTACTTTTACTTAAGGAAAGCATGTGAGTACTTTTTTTCATCACTGACGGCCTTGCTGATCCCGCCCATAGACGATCGCGCCTCGATCGGCTTGCTCACTCAGCAGCAGAGCAGTTGAGTTCTAACTTCATCTAACTTTCACTAATAATTAATATTGAAATAAGAACAGCAGGATAACAAGTAGACTATTGTGACATTTACATTTGAAAGTTCCTGGTTTGTATATAAAGAAGTTACCTCAAGAGTCATTTCAGCCCGGACAGAGCCCAAACCCGATACATAATTGACAATTGGAGACCGGCTCGGCCCGAAGACCGACATTCTAAACAAGCTTATATAATGCAGACGGCAGCAGCCTTTTTTTCCTCATACAATATTGGTGATTTGTTAAGAACAGTGTCATTCTACCATTTTCCAGACAGACCCATGATGTTTACCAGGATAAGAAATAACACTAGAAAAGTTGTTATTTTGATAGAGAAATAGCCCATCCCCGTAGATAATGTCCAGAAATATGCTCCATAGGCTATAAATGTTCCGACCTTCATCTTCCAGGTGACTTTTGTTGGTGTTTCACTTCACCTCGCTAAAAACCTCCTTTTGCGGGACTCATTGAAATATGCGAACAGACGATAATAATATGGATTTGGGAGCATAGCCTAATTACAAAGCATGTCTCATTAAAAACAATATATATTTTATAGTTGAAGGGTAAATACACAGTATAGGCCTATGTAGGCTGGGAACATGACACAGTTCAGTTGAGATTTTTTTTTATTATTTTGGAGGTGGGGGTAGAATACTGTATAGGCTACAGTAGAGCTACATCACGAGTAGACATACAGCCTTTGCAGACAGCCAGGATGTGGAGGCGGGCTTTGACGCTGGGTGACGCCCTGCTCACATTGAAAGGGACAAAGCCGACGTGTGATATCGGCTGAGTGCCAGGAATGCAGTTTGGCCAGTGCTCTCATAACTGTATGCTCAATCCCTCAGGCGCCCCCTGGACTACATGATTATAAATGTTTATAATTGAGAACTGAGAGGTGCAGTAATCAATGATATATAGACACTGTGAAGTAATGACCACCAAATTGAATTTGTAAATACTAAAGTAAAATACAAATACCTCAACATTGAACTCAAGTAATTCTTAGAACTTAGGTAATACATCATTACACCAACACCAATTACATCAAATGCAAAGAAATAGTAGAATTAGTTGGCTAATCTAAGAAAAACATGGGTAGACACATGTTTTCAAACCAACAAGGAAACAAAGACAGACAAGCGAACAGCAGAGCTTTTCCATAATGAAACATGCTCTCTCTGAAACAGTGGAACTGTTATTAAGTGCTGGTAATAAGCTCATTGTCATGTGAACTGTTAACTTTATAATTATCCGTTTTAGTCCCATAGCCAGTTTTAAATGGACCCTTACAAATACAAATGAGACATTTAATTAACATTTAATGAAAAAGTCCTATGCCAAAATTTATTTTTACACCATTTAAAGTATAATTACTCTCTAGTATCTACAGTAGTCTCTTCTGTGGTTCATTTCAATTCATTTCAATCCCCAGCAAAATAGTTAAACTAATTGCTCTGCTATGCCATCTAGTGTCACTTGACTGTATTGCAGAAGATAAGCTGAAAGGACGGCCTCCTATTTTTAGACACTCCCATCTCCAGAGAGACCGGTGGGTGTCCAGAGGTACCTACAGATACCTGAGGCGACTCAATTTTCTGTGAACCACTGTAGGTGAATATAAAATAAAATAAAATATTAAGAACCTTCTACTGAAGCCCTAGTAGTAACATTCACAGAGGAGGACCAAGTCATTTCCACTAACCAATTAAAACATTATAAACCAAACCAAAAATACCGGGTATACTTGTCTCTGGTGGGCTAGCCTAGTTTTCTAAGTTTAAAGCTGGGGGACCAACCTGCCTTCTACCATGTGCCAGCCACAATTCATTGGTGAGGGCTTTGGATACCCTTGTTGATAGTGGGTCCTCATGATGTGCAGAGTCAGGGCATCACTTCTTGGCGGCATTGTATCAATATTGGCTTTCGGTTTTCAAAACAGGCCACAGAAACGGCATGAATTGATTTGCTGTTGAGTTGGGGTCATAAAGTGTGCATACAAACTGCCAATGAGATAGTAGCTATACTTTGTACTTCATCCTCACCAAAGTTATGGAGAAGTTGAGGGCTGGAACAATTTCCAGGCTCTCTTTTTTCCTATAGTGAACTGGCAGTGAGAGCACTCTGCACTGTAGAGGCTTGAGGATGTTTTTGGAGAGGCTGTCGTGGAAGTCTTTATTCTTTGTGACCAGTTGGTTCCCAACAAATTAAGTGATAATATTCTTGCCAGACTGCAGCATTTCCAAGTTCCTTCAGTGTATCTTCTGAATCAACATCACCAGTTGTCAGAGACACTAGATCATAAACATTCTCCTATTGAAAGATGTGATGTCTTTTGATTCTTGGTGTCTTCATCATCATGTGTCAGTCCAAAACATGATCTGGTATCCTCTGCCAAGGTTGCACAAACACATTCATTGTAGGTGATGGACCAACGGTTTATAGCTGTCTCATGTCTGTGATCATAAGCAGCAAACCAGGGCATCATGCTCTTGAAATAATATTCACCATTACTCTTGCCAGCATCAACTAATATTAGCATTGCTACCTGCATTTTCATTACATTACCACATTAGCAGTACATTTACATATGTAACTTTGCTCAAGATTATTGCAGCAAATTTAAAATAAATGGTCAGTACTGATTTGTGAGAAGCTTTGGCCCCCTGACAACCAGGTATGACTGCACACACAGCATCAGCCATATCCTCCATCACACCCAAAGACAATTATATTCATTATCACTTTTGCCAGCATCAACTAATATTTGCTTTACTACTTGCATTTTCATTTCACTACCACATTAGCAGTAATACGTTTGGAAATTCACTCAACATTATAGCAGCAAAATCTGATTTTACCACTTTTAAGTATACAGTGAGGACCCACTATCAACAAGGGTATCCAAAGCCCTCACCAATGAATTGTGGCTGGCACATGGTAGCAGGCAGGTTGGTCCCCCAGCCTTAAAATTAAGAACCTCTTCAGGCCAGATGCTTGGAACAGTTTGTGCACTGGTTTCCACTTACAGGCAAGTGTAAACCAGTGCAGTATATGTAGGGCATTGTCTCTGTCATAAAAGAGGGTTTTACTGAAGTGGAGCATATGGATGTGCCTGTGCAGCTTGGTACAAAAACTAACTTGACAATGAAGAAACTGACAATGAAGAATTAGTCTTGCCTCATAGTACAGGAAATAATAAGAGCAATCGTTCACTCGGTGATACAAGCATGAAAATTGGTACACATCATCTTTGGAGGCCACTCTTTGATTTAAGAAGCCGAGCCACGTGAAAATCAAAGATGGCGGCCCCCGAAATCCAAGATGTCTGTCCAAAAAAGTGTTTTTTCCTTTATAACTCCAAAAGCATTGGTTTTAAGACCCATAAACATATTACAGTTGAATATAAAGTTGGGCATTGCGGATATTTTGGTACCAAGTATGTGTCTGTATCTATTACAGTTTTTGAGATAAAACATATAGGTACTTTTACAGACTCAGGTGTACCTATATGCTGTATCTCAAGAACTGAAATGGATACAGACACGTACCTGGTACCAAAATGTCCGCAATGCCTGATTTCATATTCAACTTTAATACATGTATGGGTCTTAAAAGCAATGCATTTGGAGTTATAAAGGTAAAAACACTTTTTTGGATGGACATCTTGGATTTCGGGGGCCGCAGAGGTCAATTCAGAAGTGGTTCCACGTCTGAAAACAAACTTCATAGTATATAGAAACACTGTAGAAAGTTTCATGCTTCTGTCATAAAATGCACAATACCTTCCATATAATGAGCTTAACAGCCCCACTACTCCAGGAGGAGCCTCTCTTTTCAGAAACGCCATTGCTTGTCGGTGGTCGTCAAACCTCATCCTTTTTCCATTCCACGTAAAGCGCATTTGAGCTGGTGGCGCCACAGTAAAACGTACATCGAGAGAGTGCAATTTTCCCCTGACCTCGCAGAACTTTTTTCTTTTCTCAACCCACTCACGTGGTATATCTTGGAAGAAGGACAGCTTGCACCCCTGCCATTCCACTCCCTGCCCTTCCATGTATTTGCGTTTCGCGGCAGCGAACACTTTCTCCTTCTCCAAAAAGCACAAAAAGCGCATGACAATACGTCTCGGTGGGCGCTTTTCGTCCATCACTGGTCCACCAGGGACCCGGTGCACTCTCTGTAGTTGCGCGTGGTCCAGCTGTATGCCCAGGGCTTCATCAATGATTTTCCTCACGCAAACGTCTAGTTTGCCAGTGCCCAGCTTCTCACTCAAGCCAACCAAAACCAAATTTTGGCGTCTGTCCCGAGAATTAGCGTCCTGTACGGCGGCCTCGAGCAGCGAGCACTTCTTAGCACCCCCTTCCACTAATGGACGGAGGCTAGCGTTTTCGTCTTCCAAGTCAGATATCCTGCTTTCGGCTGCCTCTAGACGCTGTATGACGCCATTTACATCTGCGCGGAGCCCCGCACTGTCCTTCTTGATTTGTTCCATGTCAGATCGCAAGACCGCCAGTAACTTACTAACATTGCTGAGCTCGCCCATTGCTATCCCAAGTGATTTTTGCACTGCAGCTACAACAGTAACAACATTCCTCCACTTGAAGCAGCCGTGGTTGTTTGTATATCGTCGCCTCCATGCGGGTCCGCCATGTTAACTTTTCTCCGTGTCACCCGTTGACTCTGTCTCTGTCCCTGGCCGGCCGCTGCCATCAACAAAGTTAATATTCAGTACCCTGTACCAAGGGGAATCCCGTATTCACTCTTTAAACAATGTAGAGTAGACTCTAATCTTTACATTTCGAGGTATTTGCGCTGCTCTGTTGGGAGCTCCGTTCTAAGCGGCCATCTTCCTCAGCGACCCCACGTGACTCCGGGAGCCCCTTAATGTTAAAACGGTAGTATATCGCACATCCCAGCAAAGAGTCTCAGCCACGCCGTACTTTCCCGGACTTCGTCATTAAAACCGGAATAAATGATTTTCATCCGAAAATCGGCGATCGTCTAACCTTCCCTATAGTCACCACTCGGGCATTGATAGCTCATGCACGGTCTGACATGAAGCAGAGGTGACGTCAGCTCCTTTCCTTCTCCAAGGCTACTCCCAGCCATCCGTTTGCTGTCTGTACTCTAGTGCTCCTACTGCAGCCATGCTTGGGGCTATGCTTGCGAAAATTTTCAGTTCTGCTCTTGAGTCACACATGGACTATTTGCGGGGACATTTACGTGAACGGATCCCGCACGCGAAACGCACGGGGAGATCGATGATCGGCCAAAACCCCCATTCTATCCCAACGGAGATCGAGAAAATCACGGTGAGCTAATGACCTGGGGAAAAAAAAAAAGAAAAAACAACGGCACTGTCCAAGAAGGAGGGGCGGCGGGCTCATGTTTATAAACATAATATTATGTCTCAGATCACAATACAATAATAGAAATTTCACGGCTAATCTACCAACCACCATTCTATTTCGGACGGCAAAGTGTTAAGATGTTTGACTTTCATGTGGGAGACCTTGGTTTGAATCCCAGGCATTGCATGTGCAATATACCAGAGGGACAGTTCTAATAGTAATTAAATATCATCCCGCGGGCCAAAGATAATTCATTCACGGGAAGGATTTGGCCCCCGGGCCTTGAGTTTGACATAAGGTATAGACTGTAGGCCTACTCTAACCCATACTCCAGTACTTTTACTGAAGTACTGGAGTTCACTGTGTACACTTATACTCCAGTACTTTTACTGAAGTACTGGAGATGACTGTACACTTATACTCCAGTACTTTTACTGAAGTACTGGAGTTGACTGTACACTTATATACTCGAGTACTTTTACTGAAGTACTGGAGTTGACTGTATGATGACAAGACAAACAGTTGCAGACAGAGGGCCTTTCAGTATCTCTGTAGCAGGTACAGTAGCAGCTTATAGGGCAGGGGTCTTCAACGTTTTCAGGCCAAGGACCCCTTAGTTGAGAGAGAGATGAAGCAGGGACCCCCACAACCTGTTCATAGATTCCATATACTGTAGTTTCATTGTTTGACAGCACAATCGTCAGTGTATTTTGGATTCATGTCAATTTGTGTTTTCATATATTTAACCACTTGAACCGTCATTACTTAATAAACTTGACCTTTCACTCTGTACTTAGTCTGCTCTTTTTCCCATCTACACCATGGCTCTTTGACAAAAATAGCCGATCTACAAGCTCACAGGCGTTGTGAGCTTGTATATCTGCTATTTTTGGCTAAAGTTCTCAGAATATGGACGCTAGGGTTCAAGTGGTTAATATAAAAAGGAGAAAAAAAGTTTCCATCACTCAAAGATTTGGAGGACCCCCTGTAGTAACTCTGGGGACCCCCTCGAGGTCCCGGACCCCCTGTTGAAGACCCCTGTACTAGGGCAATTAATTCATGTTTAATGTAATGTAACATTCAAATGTAATAAATGTCATGGTGTTTTTCTTTTTTTTTCTTTAAACCTTGGAAAATGTGTCGTTGTGTCACCATTACATAATTACCTTCAAGCACAGCCTATTCATGTCCACTGATACAAATGTAGTCTCTGACTCTGACCTTACTAATGCAGACATGCTGAAATGATGGCACCAGTAAACACAATGGATTAGATTTCAGCCACTTTTATTGTTGAGAGTGACACAGTACCCAGTCAGCTTTTATTGTGGAGACCAAGTAACCAGTCAACTTGCTGGATCACACATTCCACTCAACAAAGTGTTTATGTACGAACACACACAGAAGGCAGTTTAGCAGAACATGGATCATCACACCACTTAGATGCACAGTTTGCTATCACACAGTTTTGACCTGTACCACCATTTGGCTGACCACTACGCCACCCAGTGTAGCCCACAGTGGAGCAATCAGACCACATCCATCTACCCTCCACATAGAGATCATTCAGTCCAATCCAGGTGCTAGTGGGTGATGGGTCCTGGTTCTTGATCAGCTGCTGGATGAAGTTGTCCTCCTCCTCACTGTGGATGGACACCAGGTGGCCTCCTGAATAAGTATAAGGATAAGGATTTGTGTTATGACGTTGAGACGTTTACAGCATGTAGCATTGACTGTTCTGAACACTTTGGTTACTTTTTACCAACGTTTACAACTGCTCTGTATTAGTGATTTTCTTTTTTTTTTTTTTTTTTTTGAGTGGTGGTCACACCGTCTCCATAGCGTGGCCGTGTGTGTATCCGTGCGTGTGTGTGTGTCTGTCTGTCTGTCTGTCTGTCTGTCTGTGTGTCTGTAGCCTCTGGTGTATGTAGCCTCAGTACCCTGGGTGACCAGAGAGGTGCTGTTGAGTCTAGCCTGGCCTGTGCATCAACACACACACACACACACACACACACACACACACACACACACACACACACACACACACACACACACACACACACACACACACACACACACATTGGTTGGTGGGTAAACCACCGCTCAGTTCACAC
The DNA here is from genome assembly GCF_963921795.1 of Nannobrachium achirus. NCBI lineage: Eukaryota > Metazoa > Chordata > Actinopteri > Myctophiformes > Myctophidae > Nannobrachium > Nannobrachium achirus. Next base: position 9,239,451 of record NC_137819.1, on the reverse strand, counting down.
GGGTGTGATTTTTTTTGCTGTAAGACTTTTTTCTTTTCATACTTCCCTGTAATTTTTGTAACCTTAAAGGAGTAGTTAGCATGGATGAAAATAGGGCCCAACAAGCCCATTCCCAAGATGCACCAGAAGTATCTTATGGGGGCCAGTAGTGTTACTATAAATAGTAATAAAGAAATCGCTGGCTTATTGTGTCTAAAAAGACACGTTTAGTCACTTGTACACATGCCCCCAAACAATGAAATCAAAATCACTAAACGTGCTAAAACGATAGAACAAAGTAAATGAAAACATCACCTTTTCTTTTCTCTAATTACAATCTAAAACGTGAACCTGTGTTGTAAAAAACGACCATGTAAAACACTTCCATTAAAGGTATTTATCTATGTAACTCTCTATCTGTCTATCTGTCTGTCTACCTACCAAGAGACGGGCAGTTCTTCTCTGCATCGTGCCAGCTCAGTCTTGTAGGTACATACTTGTAGCAACGATTATCGTAGCTGAACCAGAACCATGGACAGCTCCCACATTTCATCTTGACCGCAGCAGCAGAGGGACCGGCATGCACTGTGCCTAACACACACACACACACACGCACACACACACACACACACGCATGCACGCGCACACGCACACACACACACACACACACACACACACAGAGGTGGTGAAGAAAAACAGAAAAGAAAACATGTCAAAAGAAAAATCCAAATATATCTACAAATCTAGGATCTACAGTACATACAGTATAGCATAAATATAAATACAAATATTAGAAGTTTTTCAGTAAACAGGATTAAGAAGGTGTTTTTAGAATCGACCAAAATGGGTTTAAAGAACCTTAAATATATTTTTTTATACTTTTTATTGCAATGATTTCAATTTTACATTTCATATTTCACATTTCATATTCATAGTTGCAATTATTTTCTTTTCTTTTTTTTTTTCTTTTTTTTACATAACACGTGCAAAAAACCCACCACCTACTTAACAACACAATAGAAATACATAAAATAAAATACAAATAAAATAAAGAGGCTTTTTTGTTTGATGTCCATGCCTAAAACACCCTTGGTCTGAACAAAAACACAAAAACAAAATGGACCGAAACAAAAAAAGAGGGGTTAAGTGGGCATGTTATCCTTATTTAAAAGATAAGCGGCCCACCTTTTTTCAAAAACGTTTTCCTTACCATTAATTTTATATGTCACCTTCTCCATAGAGTACATGTCCTCCATTTTGTCCAACCATTTATCCACCCTGGGAGGTTCCAAACTTTTCCAACCCCTTGATATTTGTTTGAGTGCTGTAATTCTCAAAATCCAAAAGAGATAGAAATCTCTGCTCTGCAGACTTTGGGGACGTGTTCCCAGAAGTATATTGTGGTTTTGTAAATTTAAAACTCTCCCAAATATTTGTTCTATTATTTGTGTCACTCTTGACCAGAAAGTTTGTATTTTGGGACATGTGAAAAAAATATGGGTGTGATCCGCATAGCTCTCCCCACATTCCCTCCAGCAACCGGAGTTTGAGTGGTACTTAGATATTGCCAGAGGTGTTTGGAAGTACCTTATATTGATTTTCCAGGCATATTCCTGCCAAAAAGGTGATCTTAAGAAGTTAAAAATGTCTTTGAAACTCTGATTCCACTCATTCCCATTTATAGTAATTCTCAGTTCTTTATCCCACTTATCCTTAATGTAGACTAAATCTTCGGATTTGATTTCCTGAAATATTTGATAAAGTTGTCCAATTGTATTTCTATAATCATTTCTTTGATGTGATTTTATTATATATCTCAGGAGAGGGTGAAGGTTTCCAAGAGTTCTGATTTTAAGGCTGTCTTTTAGGTAGCTCCTCACTTGCAAATATCGATGAAAGTGATTTCTAGAAATTCCATATTGATCTACTAAATATTCAAAAGAGACCACCTCTTCTTCCTTGTACATTTGATAGAATCTTGTGAGACCTTTCCCTTCCCATATCTTAAAGACTTGATCCATAGTATTCAGAGTGAAATCTGAGTCACGTGACATTTCTCTCAACAAAGTAATTTCTTGTTCTTTGACTTTACTTATTTTACATATTGTTTTCCAAATTTTAAATGTATTGTGTATAGAGTGGTTGAATGTTTTAATCTGTGCTTCCATTTAGGGTTCATTTTATTATTCGTCCAAATCAATATAGATTTAATCTGTGCTGCATAGTAGTAATAGGTTAGATTAGGTAATGCCAGACCACCTCTGTCTTTGTTTTGTTGCAGTGTTTTAAGTTTAACCCTTGGCTTCTTTGCGTCCCATACAAACTTTCTCATCAGTCCCTCCCAGACATGAAAACATGTAGGTGATATATACAATGGCAGGTTTTGAAATAAAAATAGGAAGCGTGGTAGAACGTTCATTTTAATAATCTTAATTCTTTCCAAAAGGGATGAGGGGATTATTTTCCATCTACTGAAGTCTTGTTTTACGGCATTTTCCAGTGGCCCATTGTAAAAAAAAACCTCTTACTTGGTTGATCATGTTTCACTTAGCAGTGGGTGTGGCCCAAGTGATTGGTAACAGGCTGCTCACCTGTGGTGAGCCCATATAGGCTCAGGCAGCTCCACAGAGCAAACATTTGCCTCAAGCCACACTATGGGACCCACGGCTAGGAGTTTGACATGATGCATTTTAGTAAGTTTGTTTGTTTTCAGTTTGTTTCAGTTCTTTAGATATTGTTTTCCTTGATGCATTTGTTAAGTTTCTTTACACTGGTTTATGTATACCTCTGTTTGTTTGTTTGTTTGAGTTACTGATTGTTGTTTTCTTTTCTTTTCTATGCAGTCAAAATCATCATCATCATCCTCATCTCCATTCTCATGTCTACAATAAACAGCTTCAAATGCTAAATGGTCTGGTCCTTATGCTCTAATCAGCGTACTGGTGTAGGGGTAGCCGCAAATTGCAACACTAGATTTTTTTATAATGGGATGAATCTAGGGTTGCAATACCTCCCATAGGCAGCCGATGCATGAAAACAGTTTTTGGCTAACTGATTGTATTAAATGACTTCAAACTCACCACTATTGTAGCTCTATGGGAAGCTTGGAATTTACTCTTGCTAACTGCAAAGTGTTTGTTTCTGAAAAATCCACCGTAGAATTGTTAGGATTTATTTTCTGTTAATAAAATCCGAGCAGCCATGTTTTTTGTCTATGTGTACTTCTTCTCGCTGTGTTAGACGACGCTGCAACGTCCATGTGCGCTCACCGCTGCCAACATGTGAAACGGAATGAGAAACTATGGAAGCGAATGCCTGACACAAATAAAATGAAATGGCAAATTCGAAAATGAAATTGAAATACAATAAATGCTTTTTAATCTTCAGGAAATGAACGCATTTTTTGAGACATTTAAAATGCAATAGCATTTACATTTTAACTACAGATGTGCTCATTCTATGACAAAATTAAAATGATAAATAAAAGATATATATATTTTTTTTTTTTCAAAAAATACCCTGCTAATTAGTGGACAATATTAAAATGAAAATGCAATTTTGAAAATGAAAATGAAATGAGGGAAATGCTTTTTATTTTGAGACACAAAGGAATGTATAATTCAATAGCATTGACATTTCATCTCTAGGTGTGCTCATTCTATGACTGATTGAAAAAGAAAAAGCAAACCACATTGCATTTTCATTTTCAAATCCTGCAGGGTAGGACTTGAAAATGAAAATGCAATGTGGTTTGCTGGGTTGCCATGTTCACTAAAAGTGAGCTCTCTAGGCTTTCCTCTCCATAAATTTAGCTAATTCCATTACCAGTCCCATCTCCATGATATTTAGATCTAATTCCATCACCAGTTCCATCCGCATGATTTGTAGATCTAATTATATGAGTCCCATCCCCATGATTTGTAGGTCTAATTCCATCGCCAGTCCCATCCTTATGATTTGTAGATCTAATTCTGTCAGTCCCATCTCAATTATGTGTAGGTCTAATTCCATCGCCAGTTCCATCCGCATGATTTGTAGATCTAATTCTATACAGTTCCATCCTCATGATTTGTAGATCTAATTTCATCGCCAGTCCCATCCTTATGATTTAATTCTATCAGTCAATCAATTATGTGAAGGTCTAATTCTATAGCCAGTTCCATCCCCATGATTTGTAGGTCTAATTCGATACAGTCCCATCTCCATGTTCTTTAGATCTAATTCAATGATTTGTAGATCTAATTCCATCACCAGTCCCATAATGAGTAGGTCCAATTCCATCGCCAGTTTCGCCAGTTCCATCCGCATGATTTGTAGATCTAATTATATCAGATCCATCCCAATGATTTGTAGATCTAATTCTATCAGTCCCATCTCAATTATGTGTAGGTCTAATTCCATAGCTAGTTCCATCCGCATGAGTCCATCCGCATGATTTGTAGATCTAATTCTATCAGTCCCATACCCATCATGTGTAGGTCTAATTCCATCACCAGTTCCATCCGCATGATTTGTAGATCTAATTATATGAGTCCTATCCCCATGATTTGTAGATCTTATTCCATCACCAGTCCCATCCCTATCATTTGTATGTCTAGTTCCATCGCCAGTTCCATCCGCATGATTTGTAGATCTAATTCTATCAGTCCCATTTCAATTATGTTTAGGTCTAATTCCATCGCCAGTTCCATCCGCATGATTTGTAGATCTAATTCTATGAGTCCCATCCCCAGGATTTCTAGGTTTAATACCATCACTGGTCCCATCCCTGTGATTTGTAGGTCTAATTCCATCACCAGTCCCATCCTTATGATTTGTAGATCTAATTGTATCAGTTCCATCTCAATTATGTGTAGGTCTAATTCCATCGCCATCCCATCCCCATGATTCATAGTTCTAATTTGATAGCCAGTACCATCTCCATGATTGTCTATTCCCATGATTTGTATATCTAATTCCATCCCCAGCCCTATAATTTGAAGATCTATTTCCATACAGTCCCATCTCCATGATGTATAGATCTAATTTCAGACAGTCCATGCCCATGACTGTCATCACCAATCCCATCCCCATTAATTTGTAGATTCCATCAGTTCAATTCCCATGGGATTTCTGAACAGTCCATAGTACACCAATGAGAATCTGAGTGAGTAGACGGAAATAGTGCCATTTTATAGTGCGCTTTAGGACTGATCTTATGAGATGAGGTTGAAAATTGGCAAAGTGCTCCTTTAACCTCCGCAGTTATGTCATTATGATACTGTACATCAAAGTAGTTCATGAGCTTAATAAAGGAGATGAGGGTAAAGGTGATGGACTGGCCAAGCATGTCTACAGACCTAAACCCTATTGAGCATCTGTGGGGCATCTTCAAACGGAAACTGGAGAAGCGCCAGGTCTCTAACACATCTACCATCTCTGGGATGGAGGTCATGGAGGAGTGGAAGAGGATCCAGCTCTGGTGAACTCCAAACCCAAGAGGATTATAGCAGTGCTGGAAAGTAATGGTGGCCACACAAAATATTGACACTTGGGCCCAATTTGGACATTTTCACTTAGGGGTGTACTGACTTTTGTTGCCAGCACTTTAGGCTAATAATTATTAGTGGCTGTGTGTCTAGTTATTTTGAGAGGACAAGAACATTACACTGGTCTCCATTCTGTACACTGACTACTTTACATTATATCAAAGTGTCATCTCTTCAATGTTGTCCCATGAAGAGAAATGATTAAATATTTGCAGAAATGAGAGGGGTGTACTCACTTTGTCGTACAGAGATTTGTCGTATTTATTATAAGCAGATGAATTATGTGGATGGGACTGTATCGAATTAGACCTACAAATCATGGGGATGGAACTGGCGATGGTATTAGACCTACAAATCATGGGGATGGGACTCAGAATTAGATCTACAAATCATGCGGATGAAACTGGCGATAGAATTGGACCTACAAATTATGGGGATGGGACTGGTGATGGAATTAGATCTACAAATCATGAGGATGGAACTGTATAGAATTAGATCTACAAATCATGCAGATGGAACTGGCGATGGTATTAGACCTACAAATCATGGGGATGGGACTCATAGAATTAGATCTACAAATCATACGGATGAAACTGGTGATAGAATTGGACCTACACATTATGGGGATGGGACTGGTAATGGAATTAGATCTACAAATCATGAGGATGGAACTGTATAGAATTAGATCTTCAAATCATGCGGATGGAACTGGCGATGGAATTAAACCTACACATAATTGAGATGGGACTGATAGAATTAGATCTACAAATCATAAGCATAGAACTGGTGGTGTAATTAGATCTACAAATCATTGGGATGGAACTGGTGAAACTGGCGATGGAATTGGACCTACACATTATGGGGATGGGACTGGTGATGGAATTATATCTACAAATCATGGGGATGAACTATCAAATTAGATCTAAAGAACATGGAGATGGGACTGTATCGAATTAGACCTACAAATCATGGGGATGGAACTGGCGATGGAATTAGACCTAAACATAATTGAGATGGGGCTGATAGAATTAGATCTACGAATCATAAGGATGGGACTGGCGATGGAATTAGATCTACAAATCATGAGGATGGAACTGTATAGAATTAGATCTACAAATCATGCGGATAGAACTGGCAATGGAATTAGACCTACACATAATTGAGATGGGACTGATAGAATTAGATCTACAAATCATAAGGATAGAACTGGCGGTGGAATTAGATCTACAAATCATTGGGATGGATCTGATATAATTAGATCTACAAATCATGTGCATGGAATTGGCGAAACTGGCGATGGAATTGGACCTACACATTATGGGGATAGGACTGGTGATGGAATAGATCTACAAATCATGGGGATGTGACTATCGAATTAGATCTAAAGAATATGGAGGTGGGACTGTATCGAATTAGTCCTATAAATCATGGGGATGGGACTGGCGATGGAATTAGATCTACAAATCATGAGGATGGAACTGTAGAGAATTAGATCTGCAAATCATGCGGATGGAACTGGCGATGGAATTAGACCTACACATAATTGATAGGACTGATAGAATTAGATCTACAAATCATAAGGATGGGACTGGCGATGGAATTAGACCTACTCATAGAATTAGATCTACAAATCATAAGGATGGGGCTGGCGATGGAATTAGACCTACAAATCATGGTGATGGGACTCAGAATTAGATCTACAAATCATGCGGATGGAACTGGCGAAACTGGCAATAGAATTAGACCTACAAATGATGGGGAGCCCAGAGAGCTCACTTTTAGTGAACATGGCAACCCTGCAAACCACATTGCATTTTCATTTTCAAGTCCTACCCTGCAGGATTTGAAAATGAAAATGCAATGTGGTTTGCTTTTTCTTTTTCAACCAGTCATAGAATGAGCACACCTAGAGATGAAATGTCAATGCTATTGAATTATACATTCCTTTGTGTCTCAAAAAATGCGTTCATCACCTGAAGATTAAAAAGCATTTCCCTCATTTCATTTTCATTTTCAAAATTGCATTTTCATTTTAATATTGTCCACTAATTAGCGGGGTATATTTTGAAAATTAAAATTAAAATGATCTTTTATTTATCATTTTAATTTTGTCATAGAATGAGCACATCTGTAGATAAAATGTAAATGCTATTGCATTTTAAATTCATTTTTGTCTCAAAAAATGCGTTCATATCCTGAAGATTAAAAAGCATTTATTGTATTTCAATTTAATTTTCGAATTTGCCATTTCATTTTATTTATGTCAGCTATTCGCTTCCATAAGAAACAAGCCGTGTGGGAGTGCGCTCGTTTTGTACGCCGGTGTGCGCCGGCGTGCGTCTTCTTCTTTGGGTCTTACGTGCGTGTGCACCATAGAGTTGCACGCAGTATCGCCACCTACGGTCGGCGGACTAACATAACGGTGATGTGTAAACCATTAGACATATTCAATTTAACCATGAGACCATAAGCAATTAATCACAGCTGCGTGGGTGCGAAAAAGGCACACTATAATTGACGTCATGCACACCAATCCCCCCCTCTTTCCATCCTGACCCAGAAGATGTCAGAATTAGACAGTTTGATTGATGACACGGTTTTTCGTTTCCCTCTAAAAGAGGAGCAAAAGATTGTATTAAACCACCTAATAGACCAAGAAAACGTGTTTGCAATTTTGCCAACAGGCTATGGTAAAAGTGCATGTTTTGGTCTTTTTGGAAGACTGATGGACAAGGTAAATGAGTAGGTCTATATACATACTTTTATGATTTTATGATGTAGAGGGAGAAAAAAATACATTATTTGCAGTCAAACCATATTTGTGACCATATTTTTATTTATGTTTTACATCAGAGCAATCCATTCTCAGCAATGTAGTTTTCAGTGTAAGGTCATACATAGAATAGACATTGTGAATAGACATTGTCAAATGTGATGCTGAAATACATATTATATTGTAACTCAGAAAGAACCAGACAGAAAGCACTATGTGCTTATAATTAGCCCTCTAAAATCCTTAATGATGGACCAAGTGAGTCAGTGGGAACAACATGGAGTCACTGCTGGGGCCATCATCAAGGACACAGACAAGGACACTCTCAAGCGTGAGTATCACTTTTGTGATATTTGTTTCATTGTGTATGTGAAACAATTGTAGCTTTGTTTATCGGCTTACCTAATTGCCAACAGTTACCTAAGCAGCCAAATAAAAACAATTGTAAATTTACATGATCCAATATTGTTCTAATGGAATTCACATCTTTAATGTAGTTAGAATGAATACAAAAACTGCAAAACTGTGTACATTGGATGTTTTCTACCTAAGGCATCCAAAATGGAGAGTGTCAACTGATCTTCTCATCTCCTGAGATGGTATTAGAAGATCATTGGCTGCAGTGGGTGAGGTCCATTAAAAATGAAATTTGCCTCCTGGTCTTTGATGAAGTCCACTGCCTAACAACATGGTAAGTTGATAGCAGCCACCTATTTGACCTTGGCTATGGTGCAAAATGTCTACATAAAGTACTTCATATTTCCCATTTCAGGGGTGAATCTTTCAGAGAGGACTACTTAAAAGTCCCCAAATTAAGGAGTTTTATCAAAGCACCAGTGCTGATGTTGACTGCCACTGCCACGGAAGCCATGGTGAACGAAATAAAGGAAAAACTACATCTGGATCCGCCTGTGACAGTGAAAATGGTTTCTGTTCTTCCAGATCGGTAATGTTACTGTATATTCAGTGTCCCTTAACAAAGTTTCAATAACAGTTATCAGTACTTAAACAAGCAGTCTGGCATTAGGCAATATCACAGATAAAACACTAATAATGACCAACACACTTACTTCCATGCACATCATCATCTGTGGTCCTTTGTCAAAGTGGCCAACTAAGGTGGTCTGTATCGTATAGGGGGCAGGTGGTCATTATATGTAGGGTTGTAGACGGTTAAGCAACATCCATCGCTGTCGTAGAAGGTCATCACCTTTGATGCCATTTCCCAGAGTCTCAGATGGATGTGTGTGGTCTCCCAGTCCTGCTTCAAAGATGCCACCAGCCATGTGGTAATAGACAGAGGGTAGAAGCCTGTTGGCCTGGCAGCTTGACGATTGTGTGGTGACATTAGTTTCACAAGAAGGTCTTGCACCAATTCTTGCTACTTGTGGGGAAGGCCGCGTAGAGGCTATCACCTTCTTCCCCAGGGAGATTAGGCACAGTATAGAGTGTCTCTAACCCCCCAAGATGGCATACAGATGTGGGGTAGTGGAGTGGAGAGCTGGGTGGCATTAATGAGAGTCGAGCTAAAAGGAAGAGAAGGCAAATTTATATAATTATTTTATTAATACAATTATTTTGTTATACTATCAATACTAATTCCTCTACTTACATTTTTTCAGGCCAAACATCCACTTGTCATTGCAGAAATGCAAATCCAAGTCATTTATTCAGGTGGTTGCCTGGCTTCTTCGAACTCTACGGGAATTAAAACAAAATGCAGAAAAAACAATTGTGTACTGCAGGTTAGTAAAATAAGTCAAGTATCATCCATGTACTCTCAATTAACCCCACATATTCAACAAGTCTATCCTAATAATGGTATATGGGAACTGAAACGTATAACACATTTGAGGCTCCAAAAAAGTATTAATTCTTTCCAGAAATAGTATAAAGTGTTTAAATTCTATATGTTTCACTGTTTCCTACAGGACAATCAAAGAGGTGAAACAGGTGTTTGGAGAGGTTTCAACAGCGCTCGGTGCAGATGCATGGTGTGAGACCGGATGCATTGTTGAGATGTACCATGGGCAGACTGACACCAGGACTCAAAGAGAGATCTTGGCAGATTTCACTACAGGCAATAGCACAGTTCGCTGTGTTATTGCCACAGTGTCATTTGGCCTAGGGGTCGAGGTGAATGATGTAAGGAATATAGTCCATTGGGGACCACCAACAAACATCCTCACATATTGGCAGGAGGTGGGCAGAGGTGCGAGGGATAGCAACCTCGGAAAAGCGCAGATGTATGTGTATCCCGGTTCACTGTCTCGGAAATACATCGAAAACAACATGTTTGATTACATCAAAACTAAAAAAAGCAAGGCATGTTTGAGGAAGGCTATTCTGGACTACTTTTTCCTGGACTCCATGGACAGCGAGGCAGTTAGTCAAGCATGTAATCGGCAAGGATGCTGTGTGGTTTGTGACACTCACTATGTCTAATAATAAAGTTTCTATCTATGTATAAGTCCAATGTCATGCATGGTCTTACCTCTTCTACGCCGCAGGATATCATCCCAGTTATCAATGTCCACTGAGAAGGACTTCATTTTTTCCCCCATTTTTATTGGGTCCTTAATGCTGGCTTCAAATCTGAAGTCCTCGAACCCGTGATGGCTTCTCCCTGGCCGATAGTCAAACAGACCATCGCTTGCAAACTCAGCCACAAAGGTGGCCACATCCTCCACCACACGACGTGACAGGATTGATCTTCTAGGGTTGGTACTGTAGTGCCCTACAATTTACAATTTAGGCATTAATCCAGAGCGATTTACATTAAGCAGATAATACATTGTCAATACAGTAGGCAAGGTAATACCTAGTTGGGAGGAAGTCATAATGCGCTCCATCTCTTTGCCAAAAGGCCCAGACATTTGTGCACATCGGTTGATGTGTTTGGCCGTGTATTGGACCTTCGGAGCATGTCTTTAAGAAATAATATATATTATTTTTTTCACATTGTAATATTTCAGTATTACTTATATGAATAAAACATGTTCACCGTACCTTTGAATTCCCCGTTTAGGAATTCATTCACCAGGTCCAGAGGAATATTTCCCCCTGGCTGGCCCCTTAGATTGGCCACTCTGTTCCAGATTAGGTCGCTCCTTTGAGCCTCAGGAAGATGGCCTGCTACCCCTGTCAAGTTGGATGTATGGGTAAGTTTTTTGACTAGAACAAAGAGTAGCCTATATAAATGGTCATTTCTGTTGTGTTTTTTTAACAGCACTAACCAGTCAGCATCCTGTGTCCAATTTCAAAGTACTTTCTGTGGTCATTGTTCCAAAAAGGGACCAAATCCATCCTCCAGCAGTTGAGGATGGCCGGTCCATCTCCCTCCCTGACACAGTCGCGCCGGGTCATATGGGACAGCCCCTCCCACATCAAGGCCTTGGTGTATTCAAGGAGGTGGTCTGCTCCTGCCACAGGTCCAGAAGCACACACCTCCGAACAGTACCACTTGTCTACAAAGCAAAGACATAAGCTAAGTGTATTGTTTTGATATATTATATGTAGGTTAATAAAATCTTTCTGCCATTAAAGCATAATGCAAATGCCATGTTTACCTTTTGTGAGAGGGCATTGCTGTTGAAGCAGGCAATCGATGTGGTACCACTCGTACCTGAGGCAGCTCTCCTTCTTGGCACACTGCACCATTTTGCCACCTCTGCGTTTATGGCAGATACAATAAATGTAGCTGCCATCTTTAGCACAGGTGGTGCTGCAGTACCAGTCCCCTTTGGGGACACTGGTCCGTCCCACACATTGGAGGTGAAACCATGACCCTCTGCACTTAGAACTGCAGTATTGCACCATGGGACCTCCTTTATCTAGTGTGATGGATGACAGAACACATCATCTTTGTTTACCATGTTGTTGTTATTTAGAGAGTAATTTCGCTAAATTATGCCAATTCAATATGACATTATTTATACCTTGAAAGCAGCAGTAGGGAAAATTAGACAGGGAAGCCGCCTTCTTGATGTCATCAAAATTGGTTGGCATCCAGCAGAAGTCCACAATGGCCACTGCGAGTCTGTGGAGAAACGACAATCGGTCCTCCACATCCTCCAGGCCACCTGCCATTTTCTTGGCCAACAGAGTGATGTAGCCTCTGGTTGCGAACTTCATAGCACCAAAATATAAGAAATATATGCATGTTATGAGTTAGCAAATAATATTACTGAAAAAGAACACACACTGTGTATTAACATTATATACTGTATGCCTGCCAAAAAGAAATATTTAGGTACCTCAATCATGTCCCAGGAGTGCTGAATATTGTCCTTGACCTCCTTCTTAAGGCCTTTGTGGCAGAAGAATGCCTTGAGGTGGGCAAGGGTACCCCGGGCAGCCACGCTACTGCCTTTAAAAAGGAGCTCCATGGTGTCCTAGCATGAAGACAATGTGTCATTTGAATAAATACTTATTGCCTACAGTAGAAACCACAAAGCATCAAATAGATAATATATTTTCATAAAGGTGGAAAATGTCTAGAGGTATAAACAGGGAGCTAACCTGCATAAGATGGATTTCTTTGTGGAATTCCTGTGGCGACTCCACTAATCCTTCCATCCTTTCCAGTGCCCCCCTTGCATTGGCCCTTGCCCTCCTGCACTGGAACATCCGCTCAATACTGAGCCCATCCCCGCCACAGAGAACCGGCACCGGCTTCCCGTTAATCGATGGCACAAACGTGGAAAGATGGTCCATGATGTGGATGACCCCAGGTGTGCTTATTGGGTTGGCCAGGACAACTCCAAGATTAACCTGTGAAATCACACTACTTGGTAGGAGCAGGACAGCTGATTTACACTAAATACAAACAAAATTCAACAACAAAAATATTCACTAAAGAAAACATACATTATATGGCTTTAAGCTATTGTAGTTTTCATGCTCAAGTTAAATAACATTACATGTTTTATTTAATAACACAAGAATGTACACATAATAAAAACAACTTGGCCTACAACAGTGCTCTTCTGTCGTAGGACTTGACTGTGCTGGTGGGGGACGTGTTGGACCACTTTGTCCTGGATGTCGGCCAGGTCCAAGTGGTCACACAATATCCTTTCCACAATCACCACCATTCTTTCTTTGAAAGATGAGTATGTCTGCAGAAATAAATGTTTATAATAATAATGCATAATGTATCTGAGTAATCTTTCGTTTTTTAATAATAGATTGTGAAGGAGAGGTAGTATCCACTGACTGTACCTCTGCACTGGGCAATACTTCCCATGGTGAGACATCCTGGGCTCTTTGGCCAGGGCCATCCTGACTGCGAAAGTCCAACTTGTTTTTGTGGGCAAAACACAATGCCCATAGGAGAAATTTATTCCCATGCCTCTGGTTATAGTGTTTTGCGTGCACACTCATCTGTATGGAACAATTACAACTTGCATAATGAGCCACATGTATTCAAATAACTCTCTTTGCAATATCATAATAATGGGGTGTTGTGGTTGAAAATCTATGCATCAGGCATGTTTTTGTTGTTTTCCAATTACCTGAACGTTGTCCCACGTTAGTGAATAGGACAAGTTAGGATCTTGGATGAACTCCAATGTCCTCCTTGTCCTATCTCTTGGGATAGGGGTGGTCTACACAAAGAAAAGTTATTGTTTTGCAGTTTTTCACAGACTAAACACAGACTATAGGCGAGGAAAGTTACTATTTCAATACTACAGTGAAAATATAAACAACGCATGGTTGTGCAAAATACATTTGCATATACGGTATTTAAAAAAGAAATATGCAAATACCTCAATGGCAAGTTTCCACTTTTGGATCTGGTGATCAGGGCCACTGGTCAGTCTGTCCACGTGGGCAGATATGGTCTTCTTAGCCTGGCAGATTCCCAGGGCACACAACGACGAGATCACCTTCTGGGCACAGCCGTACCTCCACAGCTCCAGCCCCACACAGGCCTGAACAAAATTCAGAGTGCGGAGCTTGGCTGTGTAGAGGATGGTGGACAGCACCACCCCGATGCGCTTGGCCAGGAAGCTTTTGGCCTCCTCCTCTGTTTGCACCCTTCAATTACACATTAATGAAAGTGTTAATTGATATTCACAAACTACAATAAACATCCCAGGGGTAATTCATCAACTCTACACATTTGTATGAAAAGTAATGTGTGACATGGACCTAAATCTAACAAGGAAGCCATGTTCAATTTGGACAAACGAATGAAATTCGAAAATAATTAATGAATAATGAAACATTAGTTCATCTAGACCTGCTCAATAGTTTCGACCTGTGTTAAAATGTTACCTTTTAAATTGTCTGGTGCCCAAAACCCTGTGTGTGGCGATGGTTTTAGCAGAAGGGAACATTGCCTTCAGGCATTGCACCGTGACAGGGGCACGGTCTTCTCCCCAGGCTACTGTCCCTTCCCAGGTGAACTCGGAGATGTTATCCATTGTAACTTTTTTACCCAATGGACTGCTCTTGTCCGTCAACAATGGCTTTCTCTGGCAATGTTGTAGATGGGTCACATTGAAATTGTGAGTTAGGAGAAAAGTAGAAAAGTAATGTAAACATGTACTGTATGTAAGAACAGAAATAACCATTTTCAGCATTCATTATGATTTCATTAACAGATAATCTATGATCAATATTATCATCATAAACAAACATTTATCCTTTCCGATAAGCAGCTGAACTGCACACTGTTTACTGCTTAATTTCCTGATACTTGGATAATACCTGACCTTACAGTAAGAGCATCATTAGGAGATTTGGAATGGAGCTGGTTTGGAATGTATAAATCCTGTGATATAGGTTTATTTAGAACATGCACATTTAGCAAGGTTAAATAAATGCACCAAATTGTACAGTTTTAACACTCCATTCTGGTCGTAATCTAATTAATTGCACTTTGTCAGATGTTCCCCACTCAAATAGAAGGCTTTAAAGGCCCATTCCCACTGGGCCAGATAACGGATAAAAGAAATCTCTTTCTCCAGATATTTTTCCATTCAAGTGGTTGGTAGATACAGATAAAAAAATATATATATCTGACAGATAGGTCTATATTTTTTGCATCTGTATCTATCATCCACTAGAATGAAAAAATATCTGGAGAAAGAGATTTTTTTTTTTTATTATCTGGCCCGGTGGGAAAGACCCTTTAAATATACGCGATGGCTTGTCTATTGACGTAGCGATGGCCGAGCGGTAAGACTTGAGTCATGGTAAAACTCAGAACGGGGTTCGAATTCCGCTTTATGCATAACGTTTTATGACTGCTCATTGCAGTACTTGTATTATTCGCCTATGCAATTTAAATGTGTTAATTGCTAGCATATGTAATGCAATCTTATTAAAAGCGAAGCTAAAAGGGATCAATCTCGCAAAATGTTCTTTAATTCAATTCAATGCACTGGAGCTTTATTGGCATGAGGAAACATTTGGAGTTTACATTGCCAAAATATGATATAAAAAAGTTGAACATGGGGAACATATCCAGCTGGAGACATCATTGTGTAAACACGTCAACAGCTATGTCACAATGTGTTATTATATCCAGGGTACAAATCAATTTCTTCCCTTTTCTCCATACAATTAAATGGTAAAAGCTTATCATTTAAAATGTGTTTTATTTGTATGTGCGGTAGGCCTAGATGTCAATGGTTTGTATAGTCCTTAGGTGGTTTCCAACAGATAGGCCTATATACTTCTAATGTCTATTGCAGCATTAACAACACAATACTTATTCTTTATTTTATTTTTCATTTTTTGCATATTTCACATGAGAACACATACATAAATAACAAACAACCCATTTATAATGACCAAAGATACAATACCTCATTCATGATTGTCTCACACACCGCTTTGACCATCGCCTTCTTCACTGCAAAGTTCTTAAGGAGTTTCCTAAAAGCTTTCAGGTATAGTTTTTTCCGCAAAAGTTCCATTCCTTCTGCGAGGTTTCCAGCTCGGGAAATAAAAGCTTTTTTTCCCTGCTGGGCACTTGAATGAGGTGGGCAAAGGTCTCTTAACTCCCCGTCTTTGCCTAAATTCAATTGTTTTAAGAGCAAGGCATTTGCTACAAACAAAGTCACCTGAAGACGCACCAGGAAACATCTGTTGGCCAGATGTGGGCCCACTGCCAATCACACCGACCCTGCGCCGTTTAAAGCCTTTTTTAGCCTTGGCAAAGGCTAACCCACAACTCCAACACGTTTGTGACATTGTTTTTTTTATCAAAATGAAATAAATGGATCCTCCAAAAAATGGTGAAAAAAGAAAGGAGCAAAACAAAATCAATTAGTCTCACTCTGAGACTGGAGGTCCAAAACTTACAAATATTGTATAAGGCTTCAGTCCAACCACACCACTCACAATAGCACAATAGTCATGAACGAGGTCATGATAGCCAGGAAAGGGAAGTTCAGTGGGTGCGTGACGTCTTTTATAGTGTGCCGTTTTCGCACCCACGCAGCTGTGATTAATTGCTTATGGTCTCATGGTTAAATTGAATATGTCTAATGGTTTACACATCACCGTTATGTTAGTCCGCCGACCGTAGGTGGCGATACTGCGTGCAACTCTATGGTGCACACGCACGTAAGATCCAAAGAAGAAGACGCACGCCGACGCACACCGGCGTACAAAACGAGCGCACTCCCACACGGCTTGTTTCTCATTCCGTTTCACATGTCGGCAGCGGTGAGCGCACCTGCAGCATCGTCTAACACAGCGAGAAGAAGTACACATAGACAAAAAACATGGCTGCTCGGATTTTATTAACAGAAAATAAATCCTAACAATTCTACGGTGGATTTTTCAGAAACAAACACTTTGCAGTTAGCAAGAGTAAATTCCAAGCTTCCCATAGAGCTACAATAGTGGTGAGTTTGAAGTCATTTAATACAATCAGTTAGCCAAAAACTGTTTTCATGCATCGGCTGCCTATGGGAGGTATTGCAACCCTAGATTCATCCCATTATAAAAAAATCAAACCTCGGTTCGAAGTGGAGCGGTGAATCTGTATGTGTGTGTGTGTGTGTGTGTGTGTGTGTGTGTGTGTGTGTGTGTGTGTGTGTGTGTGTGTTTGTATGTGTGTTTGTGCCTGCACAACAGCGCCCCTCCTTTAACATGTGTGGCCACTCAAGGTATTGCCAGGCTACAGACATACCCAGCCACATAGCCAGCCAGCCAGCCAGCCAGCCACGGACATACCTGTCTATTGGGAGCGCTTTCACCGCTCCAAAAATCTAGTGTTGCAATTTGCGGCTAGTGTAGGGGTACATAACTGAACTGTATAGCCAGTGGTCCCATAGTGTAGGTTAAGTAAAGACATTTTACACCCATAGTTACAGTGATATAGTTCGTCTAAAGAACCTTATATTAATCTACCTTTTAAAGAACCGTATATGAATCTACCTTTTAAAGAACCTTATATTAATCTACCTTTTAAAGAACCTTATATCAATCTACATTTTAAAGAACCTTATATTAATATACCTTTTAAAGAACCTTATATTAATATACCTAGTGCCATGAGGCCCAGCCAGCACAGGAGTTGAGGAACCAGCTTCATGTCAGCCTGAGGTGGTCTCTGGGTCACTGGAGCCTGAATGGGGGTCTTCTAGAAGATAGTGGGTCAGTGGAGTTGGTTCAGTGGAGGTTGGGTCAGTGGAGGTTGGGTCAAGGTCTTCTGGCAGGGAGTGAGTCAGCGGGGAGTCTGGGTCGGTGTCTTCCAGAAGGGTGGTGTGTTTCTGCATGTCTGTGTGTCTTTTTATCCTCTCCACATGAGGGTGGAGTTCACAGCTGGTATCATCTGGTTGGTCATGAAGCCATATTCATTAACATATTCATTATGCCAACCTTTTTTCCACGTGCGGTGGCGCTAGAAGAGGGCCATGTGAGAAATGAGGGGTGGAGGTTGTGGTGTGCAAAGTTTGCCATGGATAGGGGCAACGGTGGCAGAGATATGAGTAGGGCAAAAGTGTGACATGATGTGTGATGGACAGACAGACTGACGGACGGACAGACATAATACAGTATCTGGCTTAAAGTCCTGTTCGCAATTTGGTGTTAGGGGAGTTTCTCACCTGAACTGAGTCAGTGGGTCCCTAGACATGAAAAATCACCGAGGTGCTCGTCCGCCATAGTGCCACGAATGGCGCAATGGCCAAATCAAATATGGCTGCCATCGGCTATGATGAAAATCCAACTTTTCTGTTTCTGGGTGTATATGCACATGTAATACCTCTATTTGGACTAATTGTGGTGTGGGGAATTCATTTCTGATATTGTTTTGACCATTTTGGGTGATTTGGACCTCAAAAGGTCATGGTCAAGGTCATTTTGCTATTCCGAAGACCGTGGTCCATAACTTGGCCATTGTTAGGAGTAAAAACAGGTGCAGTAGGTCTAAATCAACTAATGTTGACATGTATAATTCATTTCTGACATTGTTTTGACCATTAAGGATCATCTTGTCTTTGAAATATCAATGTCAATGCCATTTTTCAAAAACGATTTTGTTCATTACTTGCACTTTTATAGTATTTTGTGTAAGTTTGTTACTATTTTATAGTAAGTTTGTTTTGTTTATTACAAAAAACATACTAGTGAGAAATACAACAAGTAAACATCCACATTTAACTTTAAAGGGGGGTTTTAAATGGGTGTTTAAATGAGCAAATAAGACTATTTACGAATAAAAGTGACAAATAAAATCACACAACAAAAGCACACACAAAATTAAATAACAATTTCCCTCAAAGTGCACCAGTATTGTGATTGTGTGCATCCAAGTTAGTCTGATGTGTTTTTACAGGATGGATTTGCCATTGTTCCATGGCAAAATATGATGCACCGATATCCATCAGCAAGGCAGCCATATCCTCGAGAGTCGAAGTGTTCCTTGCATCCATGTTCCATTGGTTCTAGTCTTTCCTCAGGTTCCTTGGCTTTTGCAAGCAGGTGGCAAGACATGCACTAGAAAGATGCCTTGTTGGTCTCAGCAGTTGTACTCTGCTACCAATGCTGTGTCTTGTTTTGTCAAGGTCTTTGCCTCTCCAAAGTTTGTTAGATATTGTATTCGGTCAGAAGCCAGTTCCATACTTAGTTCCCACCTGGCCCATGCAGTCATCTCCAGTTTCTAAGGCATATGTCCCCTGATCACTGTCTTGGCTAGTGGTGCTCCAAGATGAGAGACTGCTTGATGCTGTAGAAGCATGTGCCGCTGCACACCTAGTGCCATACTGCTACCAGATCTACTTAATCCCCAGTGCTTGGAAGTATCACTACGACAACTCTCTGGGGTCCACTCATAATCCTGGCGACCCATTATTCCCTCCATTAGGTTAGGGTTATGGGTAGGTTTAGTTATGATAGGGCCAGTTGACTGAACGAACGACTGCCTTGGAATCTGAAGGTTCCAGGGTCGATTTCTGGCTCCTCCTGCTTATGTGTCGAAGTGTCCTTGAGCAAGACACTGAACCCCTAACTGCTCCCGATGAGCACCTTGCATGGTTTCATGGTGTGAATGTATGTGTGAATGTGTGTGTTAATGGGCGAATGTGAAATACATTGTACAGCGCTTTGGAGAAGAGTGCTATATACTGTAAATGCAGTCCATTTACCATTATCAGCTCTGTTGTCTCTGTTGATGATGTCGCTAGTGGAGAAGAGATCCCAGACATCTTGAATAGGATTGAGGAGGCTAACACCTGGTGCATGTACAGCCTCCATTATAACTAAGCCTATCCCTAACCTTCACTAACCTAATGGTCAGAATAATGGGATGTCGGAACTATGAGCCAGAGAGTTGTTGTCTGATTCACATTACTGCTATACTACACCCCATATTTCCAAGCACTGGGGATGAAGGAGATCTGGCAGCAGTATGGCACTGGTGAGACTCACTTCCACTGCATCAAGCAGTCTCATCTTGGAGCACCACTAGCCAAGACAGTGATCAAGGCACATATGCCTTGGAGACAGGAGATGACTGCATGGGCCAGGTGAGGATTAAACATGTAGTTATGGCTTCTGACCGAGTACAATATCTAACAAACTTTGGAGAGGCAAAGACCTTAACAGAACAAGACACAGTATTGGTAGCAAGAAGTACAACTGCTGAGACCAACAAGGCACCTTTCTAGCGCATTTCTTGCCACCTGCTTGCAACAGCCAAGGAACCTGAGGAAAGACTAGAACCAATGAAACATGGAACAGGGCATGACATAAAGGCTTGTCCTGTTGTCCGGGACAAGTGCCCATACTATGGAGTGGAGGGAGCAAGGGGGGTCATTAGCCGTCCTTTTGTTATTATTTTAACAGTTTCCATGCCAGCCCATTTCAGTGTTTTTTTTACGACCACAAGAAAACACTGTTTACACATCTATCCGTTCTGTCCATTCCTTTCAGTACCCTGGGTGACGCTAAATTCTACCACAGTTACACTCATACAATCATGCTAACAAAATGAGCTAATACCTACTTTTGTGTCGGGCGCTCCACGCACGCGCTCCGTGCATGTGATGGTAACGTTCGGAACCGCGTTGCCACCAGCTGCTCAGATCAAAATCGGACTTACGGGTGAGGAGGAAAGTGTCTTTATGTGTTTCATGCATTCTAACGTTTTTTCACAACAAAGCAGAGTCACATGGTTCCGTACACTTCCTCGTTTTCATTCAGTCTCATGATCTGCCACTGGAGGGAGGCAAAGTCTTTGGTATGAAGGTCTGTTTGGCCATTAGGCAAAAATAATGTATTTTGAGTTGTTTTATAACAAAAATAGCCTATTCTCGTCAATCTTCGTCTGTGGCCTGGCTGCCTAATTAATAATTCTCGTCAATCTACCCCTGTGGCATGGAAACTGTTAATGTATGACATTTTTATCCGGACAAGTGACTTTTGTCCCCGGACAAGTGAATGGGAAATATACTTGTCCAAAGGACAACTGCCTCAAAAAGTCAATGTCAAGCTCTGATGGATGGAAGGAGCACTTTGACTTTAGTATACTCCTGCCATGTCTGAAGCAAGACACTCGACACTGACGGAGTTCTGTGCATCATATTTTGCCATGGAACAATGACAAATCCATCCTGTAAAAACACCTAATACTAACTTGCATGCACACAATCACAATATGGTGCACTTTGAGGTAAATTGTTATTTAATTTTGTGTGTGATTTTGTTGTGTAATTTTATTTGTCACTTTTATTCGTAAATAGTCTTATTTGCTCATTTAAACACCCATTTAAAACCCCCCTTTAAAGTTAAATGTGGATGTTTACTTGTTGTATTTCTCACTAGTATGTATTTTGTTATAAACAAAACAAACTTACAATTTAATAGTAACAAACTTACAAAAAATACTATAAAAGTGCAAGTAATGAACAAAATCGTTTTTGAAAAATGGCATTGACATTGATATTTCAAAGACAAGATGATCCTTAATGGTCAAAACAATTTCAGAAATGAATTATACATGTCAGCATTAGTTGATTTAGACCTACTGCACCTGTTTTTACTCCTAGCAATGGCCAAGTTATGGCCCACAGTCTTCAGAATAGCAAAATGACCTTGACCATGACCCTTTGAGGTCCAAATCACCCAAAATGGTCAAAACAATATCAGAAATGAATTCCCCACACCACAATTAGTCCAAATAGAGGTATTACATGTGCATATACACCCAGAAACAGAAAAGTTGGATTTTCATCATAGCCGATGGCAGCCATATTTGATTTAGCCATTGCGCCATTCGTGGCACTATGGCGGACGAGCACCTTGGTGATTTTTCATGTCTAGGGACCCACTGACTCAGTTCAGGTGAGAAACTCCCCTAACACCAAATTGCGAACAGGACTTTAAGCCAGATACTGTATTAACAGACAGACAGACAGACAGACAGACAGCCGGTGGATGTTTTGATTGTAACTGCGACCTGACGGTCGCAATAAATATAAACAAACACATTGACATACTTTTATCATGGAGAGTCAGTTTAAGTCAGTGTGTTGAATTGAACAAGTGTCCAAATAAATTCCAAATATTATCAAATATCTCGTAGCACCCCTGGACTGCCGTCACGGCACCCCAGGGTGCCCCGTCACCCACTTTGAAAACCCCTGCTGTAGATAACGGCACATAACTCGGTAACGGTGCTGAGTCGGCTCATGCGACAGTCGCAACGCGCGACAGGGCGACTCGCTCGCTAACACTCGCTCGGCGGTGTCTCACGTGGATCAAGGTCGCCTGAGAGACAGCGCTCCTTTCCCTTGCAGCCCCCCGCACCCCCACCGCTGCGCTTAAGGTTCGTTGGCAAAAACGCGCACGCCCCTGTCTTGGCAATAGTCTTACGCAACATGTTTTTCCGAAAACTGCCAGAGTTTAATGGGTTAAACAAGGAAACAGTCTTTTAGTTTCTGGGTGCAGGTGTCAAGAATGTAAAGCATTCACTATCATATGTCTGTTGTCCTGGTTTAGACAGAGAAACAATGACTCAGTGAACATGTGGCATTAAAAACAAGAAGAAGAAGGTTCCCCCCAAAATACGTCACACACACACACACACACACACACACACACACACACACACACACACACACACACACACACACACACACACACACACACAGAGAGAGAGAAAGAGAGACAGGGAGAGGGAGAGAGAGAGACCGAGACCGTGAGAGAGAGAGAGAGAGAGACACATGCACAGAGAATTTTCTTTGAATTAAGAAAAAATCCCTTTATTATCTTTTAATACACAATACAGCAAGTCTATCTTTAAATAAGATAGTTAGAAGTTTAATTGTGATCAACTTTTATGTTCTAAATAAATATGCATTATTATATTGACTCTGCACCAACACATTCTTCCCACAGATTACACACAAAAAAGATTTGACAACATGACCAAAATTAAAGGAGTAGTTCACCCCCAAAATTACTTTTTAGTTTTTCTATTGATTACTCATTTCATGGAGACTTGAGTTCAATCATATTTTTTGTGTTAGGGTTACCCCCATTGATTCCAGGTCTATCCGGAAACAATGGGGTTACATTTACTATAATCCATTTTTTGTATTAGAAATGTGACAAAATTAACTCAAGTCTCCATGGTGTGAGTAATCAATAGAAAAATAGTCATTTACTTCAAACCATAGCATGCAGCAATATTTGTTTTGGTCTTCCAACACTTTGAAATGTATTGTAATTAACTAACTAATTGTATAGACTTACTGTTTTTTGTTTATTCTTTCTTTTTTCCCCTGAATATATCTACTGCATAGTACTGTGTTCGATTCGTCTGTCATTCAATGTTATATGAGATACTTCAATGGTTTCCTGTGGAAATAAGCTTAGTCTTTTCTAGGATCTCCTTTTAGTTGACCTTGTACCAGTGAACTGTACTCCCTACGCCACTGCAGTGAGCATAGGGGGATAGTGGGGGTCCCTACGCCACTGCAGTGAGCATAGGGGGATAGTGGGGTCCCTACACCACTGCAGTGAGCATAGGGGGATACTGGGGGTCCCTACACCACTACAGTGAGCATATGGGGATACTGGGGGTCCCTACACCACTGCAGTGAGCATATGGGGATACTGGGGGTCCCTACACCACTACAGTGAGCATATGGGGATAGTGGGGGTCCCTACACCACTGCAGTGAGCATAGGGGGATAGTGGGGTCCCTACGCCACTGCAGTGAGCATAGGGGGATCGTGGGGGTCCCTACACCACTGCAGTGAGCATAGGGGGATAGTGGGGTCCCTACACCACTGCAGTGAGCATAGGGGGATAGTGGGGGTCCCTACACCACTGCAGTGAGCATAGGGGGATAGTGGGGTCCCTACGCCACTGCAGTGAGCATAGGGGGATAGTGGGGGGTCCCTACGCCACTGCAGTGAGCATAGGGGGGATAGTGGGGGTCCCTACACCACTGCAGTGAGCATAGGGGGATAGTGGGGTTCCCTACACCACTGCAGTGAGCATAGGGGGATAGTGGGGGTCCCTACACCACTGCAGTGAGCATAGGGGGATAGTGGGGGTCCCTACACCACTGCAGTGAGCATAGGGGGATACTGGGGGTCCCTACACCACTGCAGTGAGCATAGGGGGATAGTGGGGGTCCCTACACCACTGCAGTGAGCATAGGGGGATAGTGGGGGTCCCTACACCACTGCAGTGAGCATAGGGGGATACTGGGGGTCCCTACGCCACCGCAGTGAGCATTTAATTAGAGAGTATGCACGTCCTCTGGGACCCGCCCTCCTAATCTAGACTGAGTGGCAAAACATTGAGCAGCATGTAGCACTGGAGTTTGGAAGTGGTAGTTGCAAATCACTCAACGGCCCTGCATACCACCTGTTTCTAAATTGCACATAATGCAGGAGGCAGCAGGATGTTGTGTTGTCGAAAACAAGTGCTTCCAAACTCTGACACTTGGAAAAATAAAAACCTGCACAGAATGTCTTGACAGAAAGTAGCTCATAACATGCCTATGGTGATTTCTATTAAACAAAAACGTTGCAGATAGAGGATAATTCAAGCTTTCAGTAGGCCTACTGCTGCAATGTTGGTGAGTTAACTTTGTTTAATACAATCAGATAGGACTTTTCTGTTTGGATGTATGGGCTGTCAATAGTTGTTTGCCACTCAGTAGGCGTTCCCACATATCGGTAGCTTCCAGCAACAGTGATGTCACGTGCATACCCTCTATAGAGAAAGGTCAGCTCAATGACAGTAAGTATAGAGTGTACTTTTATACTCCAGTACTTTTACTGAAGTACTGGAGATGACTGTACACTTATACTGCAGTACTTTTACTGAAGTACTGGAGTTGACTGTACACTTTCAGTATCTCTGTAGCAGGTACAGTAGCAGCTTATAGGGCAGGGGTCTTCAACGTTTTCAGGGTTAGGACCCCTTAGTTGAGAGAGAGATGAAGCAGGGACCCCTTAGTTGAGAGAGAGATGAAGCAGGGACCCCCACAACCTGTTCATAGATTCCATATACTGTAGTTTCATCGTTTGACAGCACAATCATCAGTGTATTTTGGATTCATGTCAATTTGTGTTTTCATATATTTAACCACTTGAACCGTCATTACTTAATAAACTTGACCTTTCACTCTGTACTTAGTCTGCTCTTTTTCCCCTCTACACCATGGCTCTTTGACAAAAATAGCCGATCTACAAGCTCACAACGCCTCGCAGCACGAGGCGTTGTGAGCTTGTAGATCTTCTATTTTTGGCTAAAGTTCTCAGAATATGGACGCTAGGGTTCAAGTGGTAAATATAAAAAAGGAGAAAATAAGTTTCCATCACTCAAAGATTTGGAGGACCCCCTGTAGTAACTCTGGGGACCCCCTCGAGGTCCCAGACCCCCTGTTGAAGACCCCTGTACTAGGGCAATTAATTCATGTTTAATGTAATGTAACATTTAAATGTAATAAATGTCATGGTGTTTTTCTTTTTTTCTTTAAAACCTTGAACAATGTGTCGTTGTGTCACCATTACATAATTACCTTCAAGCACAGCCTATTCATGTCCACCGATACAAATGTAGTCTCTGACTCTGACCTTACTAATGCAGACATGCTGAAATGATGGCACCAGTAAACACAATGGATTAGATTTCAGCCACTTTTATTGTTGAGACACAGTACCCAGTCAGCTTTTATTGTGGAGACCGAGTAGCAGTCAACTTTTATTGTGGAGTACCCAGTCAACAGGCTGGATCACACATTCCACTCAACAAGGTGTTTATGTACGAACACAAACAGAAGGATATTTTACAGAACATGGATCGTTACACCACTGAGATACACAGTTTGCATACACACAGTTATAACCTGTACCACCATATGGCTGACCACTGAGCCACCCGGTGTAGCCCACAGTGGAGCAATCAGACCACATCCATCTACCCTCCACATTGAGATCATTCAGTCCAATCCAGGTTGCAGT
This sequence comes from Nannobrachium achirus, assembly GCF_963921795.1. Taxonomy (NCBI): domain Eukaryota; kingdom Metazoa; phylum Chordata; class Actinopteri; order Myctophiformes; family Myctophidae; genus Nannobrachium; species Nannobrachium achirus. Next base: position 9,213,220 of record NC_137819.1, on the reverse strand, counting down.
GGGTGATGAGTCCATGTTCTGGATCAGCTGCAGGATGAAGTTGTCCTCCTCCCCACTGTGGATGGACGCCAGAAAGGCACCTGTATACGTATAAGGATAAGTATTTGTGTTATATTCTTTGGTTTTTACCTAGGTTTAAGACTGCTCTGTATATTGTTAATTCCTCTTTTTTTTCCTTTTTATTTTTTACTGTACACAACAGTACTTTTTTCTTTTCATACTGCTGTGCTGCCTCTGGGCGACTAATTTTCCGTCTTGGGAAAACCTACCTTCAGACATGCAGTTCTTCTCTGCATCGTGCCAGCTCAGGTATGCATTTACATACTTGTAGCAGCGACCGTTGAAGCTCCACCAGAACATTGGACAGTTTCCACGCTCCAGCTTGACCTGAGAGGGCCTGGCGTGCACTGTGCCTACACATACACACACACGCACGCGCGCGCGCACACACACACACACACACACACACACACACACACACACACACACACACACACACACACACACACACACACACACACACACACACACACACACACACAGGGGGTAAAGAAAAACAGAAAAGAAAACATGTCAAAAGAAAAATCTAAAGATATCTACAAATCTAGGATATCTAGATGTAGCATAACTATGCATATACATAGGCCAAGTTGAAGTTTTTCAGAAAATAGGATTTAAATGGGTTAAATAAAATATTACTGTAATCTACCTAGTGCCATGAGGCCCAGCACACATCAGAGAGAGATGCGTGGGGGGGGGGGGGGGGGAGTTTACTGTTTTCATGTCACATGTCATAAGCATAAACAAACACATTGACATACTTTTATTATGGAAACAAACACATTGACATACTTTTATTATGGAGAGTCAGTGTAAATGGAACTGTGTAGTCATCACAGAGACAGACTGTATGAGAATACAACTATTACAGTACAGTCACACAACATGGCTGCTCATTACATTTGTGTGTGTGTGTGTGTGTGTGTGTGTGTGTGTGTGTGTGTGTGTGTGTGTGTGTGTGTGTGTGTGTGTGTGTGTGTGTGTGTGTGTGTGTGTGTGTGTGTGTGTCTGAAAAGTGAACAAGACGCGCGCGCGCGTGTGTGCGTGCGTGTGTGTGTGCGTGCGTGCGTGTGTCTGAAAAGTGAACAAGACAAGCGCTAGATTATAATGATTCACTATCGTAACATGGTCTGGTGGAAACCTTGTATGTCCGAAGAAAAAAAAAAATCTTTTCGCTGTTTTTTAAACAGTGAAAATAACCGATATTTAAGCTCACATGCTTGTAGAGCTATTTTCACTACTTTAGTGCAATAGCCTACTCTTGATGATGAAGCAAGGCATTCATTTATGAAAAAACATAAAAAGTTATAATATGGAGGTGCATGGTTTCATCTTGACAGCAGTGTTTGTTATGCAGCTGGCTATGCCAGATGAACGTTTATTTATTCACCTGGACACTTACTCACACACAAGACACACATATACACATTATTGTGATCATTACCTTGTGCTTTAACTATTGAAAAATAGCAGATATACAAGCTCACAGCGCGGCACCGAGTGCCGCGCTGCGAGCTTGTAGATCTGCTATTTTTGAAAAATCTTGAAATCATGAAAAATTTTGACCTGATTCTATAAGTGTCTTTTGAATCCTTCTAAGGTTTTTTGAAAAACCTATGTTTCTATATGTCAGCAATCTGGCCAGCCATCGTCAAAGACAAGGTTCTTTTCACTTAGATGGAGCTCAGTTAGTCTGTTCTTGAGAGACAACTATGTCAGTGGTTCTCAAACCTTTTCATGTGAAGGACCCCATGATATTTATTTGGCCATGGACCCCATCTCAAAATATTTAGTTCCAGGGACCACCCAGAAGCAACATTTGAGTTACAAACGTTCGCTTTGAAAATACATATATTCAAAGATTTGCACACATTTTCACGACTTTAAAAGAAATAGCAGATCTACAAGCTTGCAGCGCGGCACTCGGTGCCGTGCTGTGAGCTTGTAAATCTGCTATTTTTCACTGGTTAAAGCATTCAATAATTCTAGGCCTAAATGGGTTTTAAAAGACAGCATAAACTCACACTACATTGAGTTACAGCAATAATGTTAAAGTAATAATCCTTCACTCTTTGATTGTTCTCTTTGAGATGACTGTACACTTATACTCCAGTACTTTTACTGAAGTACTGGAGTTGACTGTACACTTATACTCCAGTACTTTTACTGAAGTATTGGAGTTGACTGTACTCTTATACTCCAGTACTTTTACTGAAGTACTGGAGTTGACTGTACTCTTATACTCCAGTACTTTTACTGGAGTACTGGAGTTGACTGTACTCTTATACTCCAGTACTTTTACTGAAGTACTGGAGTTGACTGTACTCTTATACTCCAGTACTTTTACTGAAGTACTGGAGTTGACTGTACACTTATACTCCAGTACTTTTACTGAAGTATTGGAGTTGACTGTACACTTATACTCCAGTACTTTTACTGAAGTATTGGAGTTGACTGTACTCTTATACTCCAGTACTTTTACTGAAGTACTGGAGTTGACTGTACTCTTATACTCCAGTACTTTTACTGGAGTACTGGAGTTGACTGTACTCTTATACTCCAGTACTTTTACTGAAGTACTGGAGTTGACTGTACTCTTATACTCCAGTACTTTTACTGGAGTACTGGAGTTGACTGTACGATGACAAGACAACCAGTTGCAGACAGAGGGCCTTTCAGTATCTCTGTAGCAGGTACAGTAGCAGCTTATAGGGCAGGGGTCTTCAACGTTTTCAGGCCAAGGACCCCTTAGTTGAGAGAGAGATGAAGCAGGGACCCCTTAGTTGAGAGAGAGATGAAGCAGGGACCCCTTAGTTGAGAGAGAGATGAAGCAGGGACCCCTTAGTTGAGAGAGAGATGAAGCAGGGACCCCCAAAACCTCTTCATAGATTCCATATAGTTTCATCGTTTGACAGCACAATCGTCAGTGTATTTTCGATTCATGTCAATGTGTGTTTTCATATATTTAACCACGTGAACCGTCATTACTTAATAAACTTGACCTTTCACTCTGTACTTAGTCTGCTCTTTTTCCCCTCGACACCATGGCTCTTTGACAAAAATAGCCGATCTACAAGTAGATCTTTTATTTTTGGCTAAAGTTCTCAGAATATGGACGCTAGGGTTCAAGTGGTAAATATAAAAAAGGAGAAAATAAGTTTCCATCACTCAAAGATTTGGAGGACCCCCTGTAGTAACTCTGGGGACCCCCTAGGGGTCCCGGACCCACTGTTGAAGACCCCTGTACTAGGGCAATTAATTCACGTTTAATGTAATGTAACATTCAAATGTAATAAATGTCATGGTGTTTTTCTTTTTTTCTTTAAAACCTTGAAAAATGTGTTGTTGTGTCACCATTACATAATTACCTTCAAGCACAGCCTATTCATGTCCACCAATACAAATGTAGTCTCTGACTCTGACCTTATTAATGCAGACATGCTGAAATGATGGCACCAGTAAACACATTGATTAGATTTCAGCCACTTTTATTGTTGAGACACAGTACCCAGTCAGCTTTTATTGTGGAGACCGAGTAGCAGTGAACTTTTATTGTGGAGTACCCAGTCAACAGGCTGGATCACACATTCCACTCAACAAGGTGTTTATGTAACACAAACTGAAGGCCATTTATAAGAACATGGATAGTCACACCACTGAGAGTAACAGTTTGCTATCACACAGTTTTCACCTGTGCCACCATTTGGATTACTACTGTGCCACCCGGTGTAGGCCACAGTGGAGCAATCAGACCACAGCCAGCTACCGTCCACATAGAGATCATTCAGTCCAATCCAGGTGTAAGTGGGTGATGAGTCCAGGTTCTGTATCAGCTGCAGGATGTAGTTGTCTTCCTCCGCACTGTGGATGGACGCCAGGTGGCCTCCTGTATAAGGATAAGGATTTGTGTTATGACATGATAACGTTGAGACGTTTACAGCATGTAGCATTGACTGTTCTAGAAACTTTGGTTACTTTTTACTAACGTTTACGACTGCTCTGTATTGTTGCATGGATGAAAATAGGGCCCAACAAGCCCATTCCCAAGATGCACCACTGTCTTTCATTGGCTGATGTGACCAAGCCCCCTGAACCCAGGGCTAGACCAGTGGTCAAAGCTGGAACTGCAGGTGGGGTGAAAAATACATGCACAAGCAAAAGAGCGTCTGGGGTCTGCTATGGGGTTCAATGGACGTCAACGTCGTTCATGACGTCATTACGTCTCAACGTCAAACATTTTGGCACATAATGATGTGCCAATTTCCCCCAGAATGCACCTGGATTCAGCTTCTTCCGCATGCTTCAAAACGCCACTGAGCACTTGCATTGAAATGAATTGCTGGGGGCGGGGCTGTTTGGTCTCTATTTAATACTCTTAGATGTGACTTATGGGGGCCAGTAGTGTTACTGTAAATAGTAATAAAGAAATCGCTGGCTTATTATGTCTAAAAAGACATGTTTAGTCACTTGTACACGTGTCCCCAAACAATGAAAGATTTATAGATTATATTTGTTGCACCTATAGAGGCTTATGAAATGTTTGGTATTGCTAGGTGAGTCATCGTCGGGTCGACGACGCAATTGGGGGGGATGGATTGTAGCAGTATGGGCGTCGGTTCCCATTGCCCATCCTCCTCCCCCTTGTTAGTTGCCTGATTGAAACCAGTATTTAAGCAGCATGGTCTTCAGCTGTGAGTTAGATGGTTGTCTCCTCCGCTGGTGGGGCACACTGAAGGTGCCCTCCAGCTCACGCTGGCCTGATGGGCTCCAGCTACACATGAATTTTCTCAGTGAAGGTACGTTCTCAGGTTTTGCTGTTCAAGTAAATACCTTTTGTACATTGCATAGTGTACTTGAACTTGACTGTGACTGTAGTTCTTTTAGCTTGATGCTACAAACGCTCTGTCGGGAGCTTTGTTGTGCAGTGAGGCGATCTAGTGCCACGCACATTAGGTAGGTGTACAAGTCCTCCCTCTCTGCAGTATAGTTTTGTTTGGTGTCTTCACCAGACTAAACTTGGGCTTGTATTTGGATTATTCCAGTTAACGTCCTCCCGGGGGCCGCTGCGTGGACGGGACTCTGTGAGTGCCGCTCGCATTAAAGTGGTAGGTGTGCATCTCTCTGTTCCTGTTTCTGTGAACTTTATGCAGTACTACATAGGCCTACAGCCGCCCTAAGCTGCGATTCATAGCCTCTGGCACTAGGCCATATCCAGCAGACAGCATTATTTAGTTTCAGTCGTGAAAACAAGTCCTATCCTGGAACTATTGTGAATCATCCTAATATTACTGTTCTTTCTATTACAGGCCATGGTGCCGGGGCCCTATGTTTGGGACAGGGACGGCCGCCCAGGGTTGTGGTAATCTCCATTTTGCTGTGTTTGATTGTTATTTTGTGTTTATTGATTTTGCTGTGTTGATTTGAGAACCACTTCCCTGGGTCGGTCGTCCTGTCCCTCCCTCCATACTCCTTGCACCGGCCCTTAGATAAATAGTATTTTATTGTTCTGCCTTCATTCCACTGTTCTCTTTTAAACTATTACCAGTGTTATTGTTAATTGATTATTAACAGAAGTGATGATACTTAAGTAAACTGCTGAAATAACCTGATAATCTAAATAAAGAACTGTTTTGTACTTTTGTAAAACACGTTTCTGCCTGACTAATGTAAAACGAACTTGTGTGCTACGTTGAGACTGAGGTGTTTAAATTAGATAATGCTATTTTGACATTAAGGTGTTTAATTTAGATAATAACTATTTCCGGGGGCGCAACTCCCCCGGTGGCGTTGTCTGGCAATACCTTAAATTATACCACTATGCCACACACGCAACCGCGGTTTTCCCGATGAACCTAAGCGCAACGGTGGGGGCTGAGGGTCGCAATCTTATGAGTAACAACTAAAACAAGACCTTAAAACCTGGCGAAAACAGTTGCGTGCATTTAGCGCAAGATGACGATAAAGGAAATCATTAAATGGAAAACATTAAATTAACTTCTGAAAAGCCTACTAGGCCTTAAAACCTGGCGAAAACAGTTGCGTGCATTAGCGCAAGATTAGATGAGGATAAAGGAAAGGAAATCATTAAATGGAAAACCTTAAATTACAGTAACTTCTGAAAAGGTTTCTAAGCCTACACTAATAGCCTACTAGTAAAACTAGTGGAACCGTGATCTTTCCACACGTGAATAATTGTGGTTGTAAACAATAACACAGACAATATAAATCCTTAGTCTAGCAGTGGGAAGGGGTTATCATCATGGCCCCAAATAACTTTTAAATATCTTGCAATTGGCGACGAGTCTCTTACGAAATCGGCAAGAGTGCCTCTCATTACATAAAGCTATATAATCTGTCCATCATCGGCAATAGTCAGTGGTGTGTTCCCCACACTCATTGGCCCCCACCGTTGCACTCAGGTTCACCGGGAAAACCACCACCGCTGCTCTCTCTCTCACTCACTCACTCACTCGCTCGCTCGCTCGCACGCGCGCGCGCGCACACACACACACACACACACACACACACACACACACACACACACACACACACACACACACACACACACACACACACACACACACACACACACACACACACACACAACGTAACCTTAAAGGACAAATTGTTACTTTTTACACGGGTTCATATTTTAGAGTGTAATTAGTGAAAATAAAGGATGAGTTTTAAAATGTTTTAGAGATTGTAATGATCTTGATTTCATTTCAGTGGCTTGGGGCATACGTACAAGAGGCTATGTCTTTTAAGACACTATGGGCCCTATACACCAAACTAAACCTAGCCCATCTACATTGACACGTTGTGAGCTTGTAGATCAGCTATTTGAACAATTTAAAAATGTTTTTCAAAATAGTAAAAAAAAGGCAAAGAAGTTTAGGGGTTTAGGGTTTAGCATGGATGAAAATAGGGCCCAATAAGTCCATTCCCAAGATGCACCACAATCTGTACGCATGCCCCCAAACAATGAAATCGAGATCGCTAAACATACTAAAACGAACGAAAGTAAATGAATACATTCTTTTCTCTTATTAAAATTTAAAATGTGAACCCTTGTTGTAAAATAACGACTAGATTTAACACTAAAAAAGGCTCTAATTCGTTCTCCAGCTATACCACCAACATGTGGAACGCCCTACCGCAGGCCTTAAAGGAGTGTAAATCCCTATCCTCCTTAAAAATTGGTCTGAAAAGTCACCTTCAGGCTGCTACTCGAGACTTGTAAATAGACTAAGGGCGTGTTCACACCAGGGTCCTTCGGTCCCCTTAAAAAGGACCATGGTGTGAACACGCCCTTAAGCCCCCTTCTGCTTTTCTTTTCTCTCGCCTTACAGTAGGCCTATATTCTTTTCTTTTGTTCTGCATTTGTAATTGATGTTATCCTCTGTAAGGTACTCTGTCTTTCATTGTTATAAGAGATACATATAGTGGTGGTTCCTGTGTAAATAAGCAGAAACGCTTACTAAGATCTCCTTTTAGTTGACCTTGTACCAGTGATTTGTGCTGTCATGAAACTGTACTTCCTATTGCAAACGTATAAATTATTCAATCAATCAATCAATCAATCAATCAGTCTATCAGTCTATCAACCTACCTTCAGACTGGCAGTTCTTCTCTGCATCGTGCCAGCTCAGTCTTGAAGGTACGAACTTGAAGCAACGATTGTTGTAGCTCCACCAGAAGTGAGGACAGTTTCCACGTACAGCAGTGGGACTGGCGTGCACTGTGCCTATACATACACGCACACGCACACACACACACACACACAAGAAAAGAAAAGAAAACATGTAAATAGAAAAATCCGAAGATATCCACAAATGTAAAATATCTACATATACAGTAGCATAAATATAAATATTTGAAGTTTTTCAGAAAACAGTATTTAGAAGGTGTTTTTAGAATCGACTTAAAGAACCTTATATTAATCTACCTTTTAAAGAACATTATATTAATCTACCTTTTAAAGAACCTTATATTAATCTACCTGTTAAAGAACCTTATATTAATCTACCTTTTAAAGAACCTTATATTAATCTACCTTTTAAAGAACCTTATATTCATGTACCTTTTAAAGAACCTTATATTAATATACCTAGTGCCATGAGGCCCAGCAAGCACAGGAGTTGAGGAAGCAGCTTCATGTCAGCCTGAGGTGGTCTCTGGGTCACTGGAGTCTGAATGGGGGTCTTCTAGAAGATAGTGGGTCAGTGGAGGTTGGGTCAGCGGAGGTTGGGTCAGTGTAGGTTGGGTCAAGGTCTTCTGGCAGGGAGTGAGTCAGCGGGGAGTCTGGGTCGGTGTCTTCCAGAAGGGTGGTGTGTTTCTGCATGTCTGTGTGTCTTTTTATCCTCTCCACATGAAGGTAGAGTTCACAGCTGGTATCATCTGATTGGTCATGATGCCATATTCATTAACATATTCATTCTGCCAACCTTTTTTCCACACGCACGCACGCACGCACGCACGCACGCACGCACGCACACACACACACACACACACACACACACACACACACACACACACACACACACACACACACACACACACACACACACACACACACACACACACACCCACCTCAGAGAGAGAGAGAGAGAGAGCGTGTGGAGGGTGGGGGGGGGGCACATTCCTCAACTGGAGTTTACTGTATTTATGTCACATTTAATGCATAATATTCATAAACGTGTGTGAAAATATACATTGCTGTTTGTATGCAAATAAAAAGGAAAGCTTTATTAATGTATTTCTTTCTCACTCAAATAATATGAGATACTATTCCAATTTTTACATTTTTTATAAGACCGATTTCTTGGCGGGGGGATATTCATTTTGAAAAATGCAGGATATCAAACAACACCCGAATGTCAATATCTGTTTGAACTGACACATTTAGAGAACTCACTGTGTTTCTTGTCCAAATTTGTATGACCATTCAATATGAAACCATTCAATATGAAACTAAGTTCCTCTCTGTGGTTGCTTGGTTCCAAGAAGTGGTCCTCACGAGTCTAGGGTGAGTAATAGTGAAAGTGATGGCCTAACCGAGCTGGTCCTGGCTGACTCACAGCGCTAATACAGCTGACCCGTGTTCCCAGACATCACACACACGTCTCCTTCTTTGCACTGTTACCTTATAATGCTGCTGTCATCAGGCCCAGATTTTCTTTACCTTTTCTCACCTTCTTAAATCCATTTGGTTACATTATGTACAGTCAGTTACGGTATCTGTACACTACAGTGACTACACTATGTGTATACATTTCCTCTGCAAAGTTTTATCCCTTTCTGATTGCGACCGAAGGTCGCATTATACCCTGAAAAACCTTGTCGCTTGTCTGTCTGTCTGTCTGTCTGACTGTCTGTCTGTCTGTCTGTCTGTCCGAGACGGGTATGGCTGCAGGCCTGGAGTCACCTCCCTCAGCAGATCTTTCTTGTCAGACCTTTCGTCTCAGCGCTTCCGGCGCTTACGACTGACGTCACACAGCAGACTTACAAGCTCACAACGCATCACATGCCCAACGCTTTGTGGGCTTGTAGATCGTCTGTTTTCGCCACCCAGTCGTTTTTAGAGACAGCTACATGGATAAATTATTATTGCAGAAAATTCCTCTTCAAACCATTATTGAACACTGGAAAATAACGCATTTCTTAATAATTAGTTAATTTCTTTTAATAAATATCAGCGGCGAGGGATCCCCGGGGACCCCCCTGAGGAGCGGCGGTCCGTGAGAGACACTCCGGTGGAGGGTCGCCAGCGACGGTCAGCGGCCCCGTGGTCAGCGGCGAGAGACCCTCGCAGTGCAGCCGACTCACGGCCACCGTGCGGGGGACCGTCACCGGCGACACTCCACCTGGCGGGGGTCCCACGGCACCTCTCACGGACCTTCGCTGCGGTCACCCCGTGGTCGGCGGGCGAGCCGGGCGAGGGACCCCCGCAGGCCGGCCGACTCACCGCCACCGGGGTGTCTCTCGCGGACCGCCGGTCCTCAGGGGGGTCCCCGGGTGTCCCTCGCCACTAATATTTATTATTAAAAGTTATTTTTCATTATTAAGAACTTTTTCTGTTTTTGTAATGTTATTTTCCAGTTTGAATAATGGTTTGAAGAGGATTTTTTGGCAATAAGAATTAATGCAATAGCCTACTGTTATTTATTATTAAAAGTTACTTTTCTTTGTAAAGAAAGTTTTATTTTCCGTGTTCCAAAAAGGCAGACAAGCCACAGTACAGTGGAACGCAGCTTCCTTTAAGATTTTTTACCCTGTAGACTTGCCGTTGTACCTGAGACGAGAGGTCTGACAAGAAAGATCTGCTGAGAGAGGTGACTCCACCCCTGGTCTGGTCTGGTCTGTCCGGCTGTACAGGAAGTGATGTCAGTGTGATGTCAGTGAGTCACAGTGATGTGGTACAGAATTACTCATATATGGGCATAAAAAGGATGTCATGTGACATCACTTCCTGTACTGACAGTCAGACAAGCTACCAGATTTCTCAGGGTATAAAAGTCCATAAATGGTCATTCCCAGAAAAAGAAAAAAAAAACTTTTATGCCCATACATGGAGATTTCGTATGTCATAAATTCCAGGTCGAAAATGAGAATGTTAGGGTACCATATATGGCCCATATATGGAGATCCACAGGCATCAAACCAAGGCCCTAACTCACCAAGGCCCTGCTTGGCATTACTAATTAACATGTGTTTTTTATGCCCATCTCCATGTATGGGAATAACATATATTGTATATGGATACATATTATTATTAATAAAGGATCAAATCAAATAAAAAATCCATATATGCTCATTCCCAGAAAAAGAAAAAAACCTTTGTGGTATCCTATGGAAACTATATTCACCAAATATGGGCATGAATTTCATAGTTTATGGTGTATGTATATTGCAGATGCTAATCTACTCCGCTCCTCTGGACATGTTGGTCCGCCTCTGAGTTAGCTTTAAAAGACCATAGAATTGTTCTATTGTGTGTCTTCTCCGTCGGACGCCAGAGGACTGAGCTGCTGCTCTGTCCTCCGTGGTCCATGCATCTCCTACAATAAACCTGGAACGATCTCAGAACATCTCTCCATCTCTATTCCTGCCGTCTTGTCTACCCTGCTCTTAATATCTTCTCTCCGAGCAACGGGGTTAAGAAATAGTTAACTCATAGACTTTAAGATACCTCACCTTTTATGCCCATACATGGAAATTTCTGATGTCATAAATCCCAGGCCGAAAATGAGAATGTTAGGGTACCCCCTTATGCCCATATATGGAGATCCACAGGCATCAAACCAAGGCCCTAACTCACCAAGGCCCTGATTGGCTTCTTCTTCTTTCGTGTATCATCATCCTTGATGATTGGTTGGCGACATTTTATTTCACAAGATTTCTTGTTACTTAGGGGAGGCCATGGGGCTGGCTGTCGTCTTCTCCCCCTTGCTGACGTCGGCTTAGGCAGGGTTTGAACCACTCACCTTCCACATGAAGGGCATATGCACTAACCACTACACCAACGTCGCGCCCAACATTTTATGCCCATATATGGAGATTCCTATATTGTCTATATTAAGGACATTATTAAGGATATTACCGGTATGTTATCAAAATCAAATCAAATCAAATCACGTTTATTTATAAAGCACATTTAAAAACAACTTCCGCTGTACCAAAGTGCTATACAGGCATTTCATCATCACAGCAACAATAATACGATAATAAAAATAATACAACAAATCAATATTAAGGACATATATGGGCGGCGTGTTCCTCCCTCCGCGTCATCAGCGCCCACACCCTAGGTGGGGTTGGCGATAGGGCCTTTTTTGTGTGTAGTTTGCATGTTCTCCCCATGTCTCCTAGGGTTGATACCCTCACAAAAACATGAACAAACTCCCCCCAGAATGACAACTAGAATCGTCAGAGAAACGCTGTGGTTGGCCAGATGGCCAAGAATTGGCGCGACCTCGAGGTTGCATGTCACCCTGAGGTCGCAAGTCACCCTGAGGTGTCTTACTAGTTATTATACAGCATCATATTTAACTGTCCGTTCACAGTGAGCTCCACTCTCTGGCCTGGTGTGTATGTGCTGATATGATCACATTTAAAACACTATTTAAAACAAGCACAGAGATAGTTCCAAAGAGCATCATTTAGATGTGTATATATATGTAGTGTATACCTGTATTGTGTGTGTGTGTGTGTGTGTGTGTGTGTGTGTGTGTGTGTGTGTGTGTGTGTGTGTGTGTGTGTGTGTGTGTGTGTGTGTGTGTGTGTGTGTGTGTGTGCGTGCGTGCGTGCGTGCGTGCGTGCGTGCGTGCGTGCGTGCGTGCGTGCGTGCGTGCGTGCGTGCGTGCGCGTGCGTGCGTGCGTGTGTGTGCGTGCGTGTGTGTGTAATAATATACAACTCTCACAATGACTGTTGGCATGTTGGATCGATGCAACCAGCAGGGTCACCACAGAAAGTGGGGTTTTGATTTCGATCTCACTGCTCTGGAAATTCGATGAGCTTTATTTATTTTGTTTATTTAGACAGGACAGTACCAGTTCATGGACACAGAGATATTGACATATTGCGAAAGAATACATATGATCTCAGTGTAAACCAGCCAGAGTTAGCTAAGGATAATTTTCATCCGTTGTCCTTAGGACAAAAAACAAGAAACAAAACAAGACTAACAGAAAAAAAGAACAGAACATTACAGAACAACTACACAACAAAAACAGGTGCTTGGCGCAACAGAGTGCCTAGTGCGACAAAGTGCCTAGTGCAGGGGTGGGCAACTTTGATGCTAGAGAGGGCCACTATATTTCCACCTTCACTCCAGAGGACCACATTGCATATTGCTTCGTCCCACTTTGTCATATCTCATACAAAAGAAGCAAAAATAGCAGATATAGATCGGCTATTTTTGCCTCTTTTGAATTGGAATCCTGAATTATTTTTTATTTTTGAATTGGAATCCTGAAATGTAACTTAAATACAAATACATTGGACATAACGAACAAATACTATACTAGTCATTAAGCTACTAATATAGTCTAATGGAATTAAAGCAGGTCATGTTAGGAATTGTAACAGTTGAAATCCATAATATATCAGTATTCCGGTATTAACCTGAGGGCCGCATTACGCGAAGATGGGTGGCCCCCGGCCCGGGCCGCCTGTTGCCCATGTATGGCCTAGTGTCACGTTGTGAGGCAACATTGTTGGACCCAGGAGCAGAACAGACAGGCAGGAGCAGAGCAGGTCAAATGTTTACTGATTTATTCTCAAACACACAGGACTTCACAGGACTGGAACACAACAGCATGACAACACTTTAAGATCTGACAAGGGCACACAAGGAAGTGAGGGTTTAAATAGACACAAGACTAACACGTGATTGGCTGAAGACTAACAGGACACAGGTGGAGAACAATAACTAATCACAGGGAGGTGAGACAAGACAGGCAACAGTAATTTGGCAATACAGGAAACACTAGAACAACACTACAAAATAAGGGTACAAGGAGACAGATCCTGACAGTGCCCCCCTCAAGGGATGGATCCCAGACATCCCATAATAAATGTCAGAACACCAAACAGGGTGGGTGGAGGGGAGTCGGACAGAGGGAAACCGGGTCAAATAATTGGCATTAACAAGAAGTCGGAACATATACATTTGACTGGGTTTGCAAGGCAAAAAGTCATTCAGACATACAGACAAGCACAGAGGCATTAAGTAAGACAAACCCAAAGACAGACTAATTAACTGACAAACGGACAGACATGCAGATCAACAAGCAGTCTGGCACATCTAGAGGGTAAACATTTGAGAGTTTGAGCTAGAGGCCTGGGGAGTCGACAAACGCACGAGCAGACTGGCAGATAGACATGCTGACATACCGTTGTTTCCTGTTGAGATTGGCACATTTCCTGGGGCAACCTGCTAAGATCACACATGTCACACAGGGTTTTTTTTACTCTAAAAAAAAAGTGGTGCATTTGAAACTACATTGCCGTGCACTGCTTGCTTCCTGTGAATTGTTTTACTTTTATTTTTGTTTATTTTCTGTTTATTTTTGTGAGGTCAGCAGACAAAGTGATGTGAGTGAGAGGAAAAAACCTGAGTGAAATCTGCCAATCTCAACAGGAAACAATGGTACATACCGGTATAGGGATACAGGCAGACAGACAGATCGGAATAGCAGTCAATGGGCTGGTTTGTGGACCAACCGAACCTCTTGCAGAGGGGCATGGAGCTCTAGAGCCGAGCATAGGGGGCTGGGGAGAACTACCAGTATGTGGCATGAGGCCCTGAGCCCCGGGGAACAAAAGGGCTGTTGGGCGGTGGGACAGGGGCAGAGACTGACCTCTTGAGTGGTTGGTTGTCTTTGGTGTTGTCGACCGGCGTCGACAACACCTCAGAGTCCTCGCGACGGCGAGGACTCTGCGGCGCCGAGCTGTGACGGCGGGGCCTCTGAGGTGCTGAGCTGCGAGGACGGGGCCTCTGAGGTGCTGAACTGCGAGGACGGGGCCTCTGAGGTGCTGAACTGCGAGGACGGGGCCTCTGAGGTGCTGAGCTGCGAGGACGGGGCCTCTGAGGTGCTGAGCTGCGAGGACGGGGCCTCTGAGGTGCTGAACTGCGAGGACGGGGCCTCTGAGGTGCTGAGCTGCGAGGACGGGGCCTCTGAGGTGCTGAACTGCGAGGACGGGGCCTCTGAGGTGCTGAACTGCGAGGACGGGGCCTCTGAGGTGCTGAGCTGCGAGGACGGGGCCTCTGAGGTGCTGAGCTGCGAGGACGGGGCCTCTGAGGTGCTGAGCTGCGAGGACGGGGCCTCTGAGGTGCTGAGCTGCGAGGACGGGGCCTCTGAGGTGCTGAGCTGCGAGGACGGGGCCTCTGAGGTGCTGAGCTGCGAGGACGGGGCCTCTGAGGTGCTGAACTGCGAGGACGGGGCCTCTGAGGTGCTGAACTGTGACCCATTGGGTCATGGGCTGGGGCGGCGTGGGCTTTGCGGCGGTGAGCTGTTGTGGTGTCGCGGCCTCTCCGGCGTTGAGCTGCGGCGGTGACGCGGCCTCTCCAGCGGCCTCTCCAGCGCTGCTGGGCAGCGACGCAGCCTCTCTGGCGCTGCTGGGTGGCGGCTGAGCCTCTCCCTTGCTGCTGGGTGGCGGCTGAGCCTCTCCCTTGCTGATTAATTGTATTTTTTTTCCAGCAATTGATGGGTAGCTATGCCCCTCCCAAAAAAGCTTTTGTCCAATGCTAGCTTAGAATAACTTCCTGCTTGCCAAGGCTGTTGGGCCTTGGCAAGCTGCCGGTTGCTAAGCTAGCATTGGACAAAATCTTTTTGGGAGGGGCATAGCTACCCATCAATTCAGTAGCTGGTGGCAGATAATATTGGCAGTTGATAGATAGACAGATAGTATTGCTTGCATTATTGAAAAGTTGTGGATAGCTATAAGGATAAAATTGAGCTCAAACTAAATTTATCTTTGACTATGCTTGACTATCCCCTTCCTCGAGAAAATTTAATTTCTTGAAGTATGAACAGAAATTAATTCTTCCCTTACTGTACATAGGCTATAAGCTTTCTCGCAGACAAGCACAGTGCAATCTTGTAGGGGCGCAACATGAACAACATTAAATAGAACAACGTTTGTGATATTTTATCTTATAATGAGAACGTCCTACAGGCAGAGATGGGGAATAAGTGTAGCAGGCCTATAGGGTGCAAAGTATGGGGTGGGGGTGCATGAAAAGGTAAGAGGGAGTCTGGTTTAATAGTTTAGTGGGCATAGGGTGCCCTTCAGGTGGGTATTGGGGTGTATGGGTGAGGGTCACTTATAGCTCCCTGGGCACTTGGAGCACGGAAGTGCAACGTTATATGAGCGAAGGAGGCCCTGAGCTTCTCTCCTCCCCCATGTCTAAGGTGAAAAAACAAACAAACTTAACAACTGGTAGTGTGGCAATTGGAAGCCCAGGACGAGTAAACAGTCATGATTGTGTCATGTGTTAACTGTGATAACAAACTGTGGCAAACTGTAAATAAAGTACTAACATTTTTTGGGAGGGGGGAGGGGGGGGGGGGGGGGCATTTGAATAGAGGAAGGTCAGCACCAATGACAGTAAGACTGTACTCTTATACTCCATTACTTTTACTGAAGTACTGGAGTTGACTGTACTCTTATACTCCAGTACTTTTACTGAAGTACTGGAGTTGACTGTACGATGACAAGACAAACAGTTGCAGACAGAGGGCCTTTCAGTATCTCTGTAGCAGGTACAGAAGCAGCTTATAGGGCAGGGGTCTTCAACGTTTTCAGGCCAAGGACCCCTTAGTTGAGAGAGAGATGAAGCAGGGACCCCTTAGTTGAGAGAGAGATGAAGCAGGGACCCCTTAGTTGAGAGAGAGATGAAGCAGGGACCCCCCACAACCTGCTCATAGATTCCATATACTGTAGTTGCATCGTTTGACAGCACAATCATCAGTGTATTTTGGATTCATGTCAATTTGTGTTTTCAGATATTTAACCACTTGAACCGTCATTACTTAATAAACTTGACCTTTCACTTTGTACTTTGTCTGCTCTTTTTCCCCTCTACACCATGGATCTTTGACAAAAATAGCCGATCTACAAGCTTGTAGATCGGCTATTTTTGGCTAAAGTTCTCAGAATATGGATGCTAGGGTTCAAGTGGTTAATATAAAAAAGGAGAAAAAAAGTTTCCATCACTAAAAGATTTGGAGGACCCCCTGTAGTAACTTTGGGGTCCCGGATCCCCTGTTGAAGACCCCTGTACTATGGCAATTAATTCATGTTTAATGTAATGTAACATTCAAATGTAATAAATGTCATGTTTTTTTTTTTCTTTTTTTCTTTAAAACCTTGAACAATGTGTGGTTGTGTCACCATTACATAATTACCTTCAAGCACAGCCTATTCATGTCCACCGATACAAATATAGTCTCTGACTCTGACCTTACTAATGCAGACATGCTGAAATGATGGCACCAGTAAACACATGGATTAGATTTCAGACACTTTTATTGTTGAGACACAGTACCCAGTCAGCTTTTATTGTGGAGACCGAGTAGCAGTCAACTTTTATTGTGGAGTACCCAGTCAACAGGCTGAATCACACATTCCACTCAACAAGGTGTTTATGTACGAACACACACAGAAGGCCATTTATCAGAACATGGCTGGTCACACCACTTAGATCCACAGTTTGCTATCCCACAGTTTGTACCATCATCTGGCTGACCACTGAGCCACCCGGTGTAGCCCACAGTGGAGCAATCAGACCACAGCCATCTATCGTCCACATAGAGATCATTCAGTCCAATCCAGGTGCGAGTGGGTGATGGTTCCTGGTCCTGGATCAGCTGCAGGATGAAGTTGTCCTCCTCATCACTGTGGATGGACACCAGGTGGCCTCCTGAATAAGGATAAGGATAAGCATTTGTGTTATGACACGATAACGATGAGTCATTTACAGCATTTCGTTATACCAACGTTTACGACTGCTCTGTATTGTTGATTTGTTTCTTTTTCACTGTATACAACCTTTTTCTTTTCATACTTCACTGTAATTTTGTAACCTTAAAGGAGTAGTTAACCCATTCAGGCCGGGATACACATTGTTGCGACCGTAAGGTCGCAGTTTAGTTGCGACCGTAAGGTCGCAGTTTAGTATCAAAACCTCCACCGGCCGTCCGTCACGTCACACGTCACACCTTTGCCCTGCTCATATCTCCGCATCAGTATGACATCACACTGCTGACATCAGTATGACATCTGATGTCAGCAGTGTGATGTGTACACAAACCTTTGTGTACGTTGCTGTGGCAACAGTCTGTTGTTGCTGGTCTGTTAGTGTACGTTAGCAACCACCTTAGCAACCATGGTTTTACCCTAGCAACCAACTGTTTACCCTAGCAACCAACTGTTTACCATAGCAACCATGTTTTTTACCCTAGCAACCAACTGTTTACCATAGCAACCATCCTTTTACCCTAGCAACCAACTGTTTACCATAGCAACCATGTTTTTTTTTACCTTAGCAACCAACTGTTTACCATAGCAACCATGTTTTTACCCTACATCCCTCCATATATGGAGATAACCGACGAATCTCACTAAGTCTGACCTCACAAGCCCCATATTTGGACACGAACAACATATAACTCCATATATAGACATAGCTGCCAACTGTTTACAGATGTGGGCGGCGCCTGTACAGGCGGCGCCTGTACAGGCGCCGCCGCCATCACATCCAACCATCTTGAGATGGTTGGATGTGATGATAAGCTATAGGGCTATAGGCTTCGGTGTTCCTGGCTGTATGGTCTGAGTCGAGGAATGCTTCTCTCTTCTCCGGTGTCAAAGGCTCCTATTTATAGGGCTTGTTTGTGTATGAAGGTGACATCAGCATGATGTCATCTTGATGAGGTCACTAACTAGACATCTCCATATATGGGCCGCTCATTTGTGTACGATGTGATATTAGCGTGATGTCACCCTGATGAGGTCAGCAGCTAGATATCTCCATATATGGAGATATCGAATGTGAGGTGAGGTGAGATACGTCAGTCATCTCCATATATGGAGATTCATGGAGATAAGCGACCAACGGTCGCTTATCTCCCGATTAGGGAGTCTTACTGGTCTCCCGATTAGGGAGTCTTACTGGTATCAAAACCTCCACCGGCCGTCCGTCACGTCACACACGTCACACGTCACACCTTTGCCCTGCTCATATCTCCGCATCAGTATGACATCACACTGCTGACATCAGTATGACATCTGATGTCAGCAGTGTGATGTGTACACAAACCTTTGTGTACGTTGCTGTGGCAACAGTCTGTTGTTGCTGGTCTGTTAGTGTACGTTAGCAACCACCTTAGCAACCATGGTTTTACCCTAGCAACCAACTGTTTACCCTAGCAACCAACTGTTTACCATAGCAACCATGTTTTTTTACCCTAGCAACCAACTGTTTACCATAGCAACCATTTTTTTACCCTAGCAACCAACTGTTTACCATAGCAACCATGTTTTTTTTACCTTAGCAACCAACTGTTTACCATAGCAACCATGTTTTTTACCCTAGCAACCAACTGTTTAACATATGGAGTTATATGTTGTTTGTGTCCAAATATGGGGCTTGTGAGGTCAGACAATGCCGGTCTTATATAAGGGTCATTTGTGTACGGTGTGATGTCATACTGATGTCAGCAGTGTGACAGGAGAGGGAGTCTTACTGGTAGTGTATTACAGTACATGTACAGTATGTAGCAATATATTGTTTTTTGTAGGGTAATTTTTGAATAATAATGTTTTTCAGGCTTAACCCCCAAAATGACTTTTTTTCTATGAATTACTCACACCATGGATCAATCAAGTGGCTAAATATGTTTTTTTAGACTCAATGGGCCCTATTTTCACCAAGCTAAACCCCTAAACTTTTTTTTAAATACTTCAATTAGCCGATCTAATCACATCAACACGTTGTGGGCTTTTAGATCAGCTATTTGAACAGTTTAAAAATGTTTTTCAAAAATAATTCATAAGAAGTTTAGGGGTTTAGGATTTAGCATGGACGAAAATAGGGCCCAACAAGCCCATTCTCAAGATGCACCACTGCATGATGTGACCAACCCCCAGAACCCAGGGCTAGACCAGTGGCCAAAGCTGGAACTGCAGGCAGGGTGAAAATACATGCACAAGCAAAAGAGCGCGCCGCTGGAGTCTACAATAGGGTTCAATGGACGTCGTTCGTGACGCCATTACATCTCGACGTCAAACATTTTGGCACATAATTATGTGCCAATTTCCCCCAGAATGCACCTGGATTCAGCTACTTCCGCATGCTTCAAAACGCCACTGAGCACTTTGTGACGGTTCCCTCAGTAGGAGGTACTGTAGGCCTATAGGCCATACAGGGTTTTATGGTTATGTATCACTCCTTGGTTATACTGTAGGTTTGCTTATTTGCTTTGTATTCATTTGTTGTTCTCCTTCCCATAGGACTGGGGAGCAGCAGATTGATTGGTTGATCGTCAAGTCTGATTGGCGTGCACCTGGGCCCGGTCCACGCCTATATAAGCCTGCTTCCCCAGTCCTCCCCCAGCTCTCCTCACTCCAGCTCCTCTCCCACCATTCCCCTTATTTTTGCCATTTCTGTTAATACATGCAACACTCACACACTACATCTCTCACTCATCCATACATGCACTTCACCACTGACTTGACTTACTTCCACACCTCACTCCTTCTTTTGATACTTTATTTAACTTTAATTATTTAATAAATAATACTTAAACTTTGTTTTGACTGCGTCTCCCCCAGTTTTTGTTGTGTTCCCTGAAAACCCTAGGCCAGGAACATAACAACTTGCATTGAAGTGAATTGCTGGGGGCGGGGCTGTTCGGTCTCTATTTATTATATATGCATTTCTGGTCCACGTTACACTGATAAAAACCTAGATGCTTGCGCAGGTCGGTACCAAATGAGCCAATGAAATCAGTGCTCCCCAAAACAACAGGTTTGGTGATTGTTGGGAATTGATTATGTGAGGGGGTGGAAAGCAGCGTTATTCTTTTTATTTTTATTTCCTTTAATAATTGTTGTTTTTACAATTATTTCCTTCTGTTGAACATGTTTTGTATAATTTGTATAATATGTTTCGTTTGGTTATAATGTTGTATTGCTGTCCCCCTTTAAAACCTCCTCTCTTTCCATGTGTGAGTCTGAATGCGAACTGATAGGATAACTAGACGCCGGTGCTGGCCAACGTATGGGGGACTAACGTCATGACCAGCCAATGGGCGGCTGGCAGAGTGGGAGGCGGCCCTTTAAGAGGAACGCCAGGCTCAGTCTAGGTTGACGAGCAAGGAGTGCAGACGTGTGTGTGTTGGAGCGGGCTGAGGGAAGTGACTCAGGTGGCCGGCTGTGCTGAACAGGGAGACAGGCACAGGCCGAGCCAGGCAGTAACTGAACTGAACCTTATTGAACCTAAAGTGCTAGGACCGAGTAGCACTTTACCTTACAAACCCTGCAGCGGATTCCAGACGGTGATCCGGGTGCCAGCGTTACCAGGCAGTGTCCGGGCCATCCAGAGACGGCGAGAGGGTCCCGACGAGCCGAACCAGTCTATCAACGAGAGGGGTCGTGTGACTCCTGTGGTGTCGTGCGAACTACCCGCACTGGCAGCCACTTGGCTGCCTGCGTGTGAGTATCCAATCCTGTACACCACTGTCACTAAAGTCACTGGCCTAGAGTTGAGCTGTATAGTCGTCACGACAAGGATACTGGCGTATTCTTTGTATTCACAGATGGGTGGACTAAAGAAGTAGACGACCAGAGATGAGCTGTGTGTCGCTGTGTGTGCCATCCCACCTGCTATAGAAGTCACTATTCCCGCCTGCTTGAACTATACGCTGTTTATTATTAGATATCTGCTTAGTATATAGTAATAATTATTCGTCCCTAATCTGCGCTCCTTGCATAATTTCCATTTATCGTAATATTATATTATTACGATTTGAGGCCTTAACGAGCCGGTACCATATATTAAGTGCACTTTATCTACCACAAGAACCGATACGATAAGAGGAAAGGGGGGGTTGAATTGATGCCCTATGGTTGGAAGTGTTCTTATTTTTAGGTTTTAGTTAGTGGCGCCGTAGGATTTTAGGGGTTCCCTTTTTATTTTATTATTGTGTTTTCGGCTATTTTAGATGCCCTTGTATAGGGAAATAAAGATTGTTATACTTTTCTAAACTGTTGTCCTGGTCATTCTCTCCTCATGATATATATTGCTCTGGTACTCCGTAAACGAACTTGTGTGTCCTTAAAGGTTGTGCCTTTTGTGCACTTACTTTCCTCTTTAAACGAGGTGGCGTTGTCGGAAACTTATAATTATATAATCTGCTAATGATAATACTTAATAATATACATCAAACCAAAAAGGTGTATTTATAATTATTTATTGGCAAATTCAGTAACAAGGTAATGACAAAGGTACCAGTTTAAACACTGGCGGTTAATGTGAGTTGGGCCACCCTTACATAATTGGCGTTAGTAGCGGCAGGATCGGATACAGAGCAATATAGAGGAGAGATTGAATAAGTGTGTAATTGTGAACTTGTAATATGATGATGATGCCGGTGTATCCGGGCGCCCCGTGGCTGCCCACGTTTGGAGGTACAAAGGGTGAAACTAAGTACAGGGAATGGAAAGTGCAGATTAAAGGGCTATTGGGTACGCAAGATGTTAATGAGGCTAAAAAGGTTGCCATTCTATTACAAACTTTGACTGACGAAGCTAGACGGCAAGTTAATGTATTGGATGCGGAGGATCGAGACACTGTGGCAAAAATCTTTACTCATCTAGATAGCATGTACAAAGAAACAATCCCTGTCTCAAAGGTACGCTCACAATTTTATAGTTGCGCACAGCGCCCTGGGGAGAGTGTTAATGCCTTTATTCTGAGACTTAGAGAATTATTTTGTGGGTTGCGGCATTACGATGCGACTACAGCCCCCTCCGAGGCCGTTTTGAAAGACCAGTTTCTTATGGGGTTAACTGAGGGCCCACTTGGCCAAGCACTGAGAATATATGCTCGACGCCACCCTGACGAAGACTTCGCCGCGCTGCGACAGGAGGCCTTGACGTTGGACATGGAACATGGAGGTACGCCAGCTACTGAAATCGCTTGTCATGCTATTAACCCCGTAACTGTCCCTGTGCCACCACCACAGATCTCTGCTTGGAGAGATGAACTGAAGCGAGAAATAATGGAGGATGTCAAGACGCAGTTGCAAGGTATGACGAAGGAGTTGATGAGTGAACTCCGACCGCTCATCCAAGCTGCCGCTCCTGCTGTGCGTTCCCAACCGCCGCCGCCTGAGGCACCTTATGTGCCACCTGCGCGCCGGTACGCGCCACCTCAGAGACATGAATGGGATGGGGAGGGGAGGCCCATATGCCGACAATGCAAACAGCCAGGACACATAGCTAGGTGGTGCACTAATAATCAGCCGTCGTTAAACTAAAGGGCCCTGTTGCCGGAGCCCGTGCGACAGGGGTTATTTCCCCACCTATGGGAAGGAGGGCTAATGAGGCGTTTGTTGGGGAGTGTCAGGTTATGGGGGTACCGAGGGAGAGAGTTCCATTATGTGGCTTACCGGATGCAGGATTACAAGTTAGGTTAATGCAGCAGAGACACGATCGGGATATGCGGGCCCTTTTGGACAGAAAGAACAGCGAAATTGAGGCGTATAGAGCTAAGCAGCGGGACTCTGAGGAGCGCGTCCGCAAGCTAGAGGAGACAGTTCGAGGCCTACGGCGGGAAACCCAGGTCATTCGTGAGTGCAAAAATAAGCAGATCGGTGAGCTGAGGAAGGTGGCGGTTCAGAGCGCCAACTCGTTGAAGGAGGAGCAGGAGAAGTTTGAGCTGCAAAGGAGACACACAGAGAGCACCCAGGCTCTGCTGGAGGACACCAACCTCAGATGGGCCAAGATGGAGAGTGAGTATAACAGCCAGGCACAAGCAGCTGACCAGAAGGTGCGTGTTCTGGAGCTGCAGGTAAGGCAACAGGCGGTGGAGCTGGAGGGAGGTGGTGCTCTGCGTCAGAGGCTGAGCCAGGAGAAAGCCCAGCTGGAGATCACCATAACGGGCCTCAGCGCAGAGTTGCAAGAGGCCAACAGACGGAGCGTGTCCCCGATGAGAGAACACCAGCAGCTGTCTGAGGAACAGGAGATGGCCCTTCAGAAGCTCCAGGACGAACCCCAGTTGCAGGTCACCTGGGGGAACGAGGCTCAGGCCGTCCCATTGAGGCGGAGAAAGGGAGGAGGCATTCAACCAAGACGACAGCCTAACTGGAAGAAGCTTTCAGGGAGGTATCAGGGCCCCGACGTTCTGCTGGAGTTAATTTGGGCAGCCGTCTGTGCGGTACAGCCCGGTTGAGTTAGTCGCAGGGACTGCTAACGATCAAGTAGGGGGGAGTGTGAGGGGGTGGAAAGCAGCGTTATTCTTTTTATTTTTATTTCCTTTAATAATTGTTGTTTTTACAATTATTTCCTTCTGTTGAACATGTTTTGTATAATTTGTATAATATGTTTCGTTTGGTTATAATGTTGTATTGCTGTCCCCCTTTAAAACCTCCTCTCTTTCCATGTGTGAGTCTGAATGCGAACTGATAGGATAACTAGACGCCGGTGCTGGCCAACGTATGGGGGACTAACGTCATGACCAGCCAATGGGCGGCTGGCAGAGTGGGAGGCGGCCCTTTAAGAGGAACGCCAGGCTCAGTCTAGGTTGACGAGCAAGGAGTGCAGACGTGTGTGTGTTGGAGCGGGCTGAGGGAAGTGACTCAGGTGGCCGGCTGTGCTGAACAGGGAGACAGGCACAGGCCGAGCCAGGCAGTAACTGAACTGAACCTTATTGAACCTAAAGTGCTAGGACCGAGTAGCACTTTACCTTACAAACCCTGCAGCGGATTCCAGACGGTGATCCGGGTGCCAGCGTTACCAGGCAGTGTCCGGGCCATCCAGAGACGGCGAGAGGGTCCCGACGAGCCGAACCAGTCTATCAACGAGAGGGGTCGTGTGACTCCTGTGGTGTCGTGCGAACTACCCGCACTGGCAGCCACTTGGCTGCCTGCGTGTGAGTATCCAATCCTGTACACCACTGTCACTAAAGTCACTGGCCTAGAGTTGAGCTGTATAGTCGTCACGACAAGGATACTGGCGTATTCTTTGTATTCACAGATGGGTGGACTAAAGAAGTAGACGACCAGAGATGAGCTGTGTGTCGCTGTGTGTGCCATCCCACCTGCTATAGAAGTCACTATTCCCGCCTGCTTGAACTATACGCTGTTTATTATTAGATATCTGCTTAGTATATAGTAATAATTATTCGTCCCTAATCTGCGCTCCTTGCATAATTTCCATTTATCGTAATATTATATTATTACGATTTGAGGCCTTAACGAGCCGGTACCATATATTAAGTGCACTTTATCTACCACAAGAACCGATACGATAAGAGGAAAGGGGGGGTTGAATTGATGCCCTATGGTTGGAAGTGTTCTTATTTTTAGGTTTTAGTTAGTGGCGCCGTAGGATTTTAGGGGTTCCCTTTTTATTTTATTATTGTGTTTTCGGCTATTTTAGATGCCCTTGTATAGGGAAATAAAGATTGTTATACTTTTCTAAACTGTTGTCCTGGTCATTCTCTCCTCATGATATATATTGCTCTGGTACTCCGTAAACGAACTTGTGTGTCCTTAAAGGTTGTGCCTTTTGTGCACTTACTTTCCTCTTTAAACGAGGTGGCGTTGTCGGAAACTTATAATTATATAATCTGCTAATGATAATACTTAATAATATACATCAAACCAAAAAGGTGTATTTACAATTATTTATTGGCAAATTCAGTAACAAGGTAATGACAAAGGTACCAGTTTAAACACTGGCGGTTAATGTGAGTTGGGCCACCCTTACAATTACATGATACAGTCACCTGTGCATTTAGTCTCAATGTTTGTAAACAAGAAACGTGTCTATGGATGTGACTTATGGGGGCCAGTAGTGTTACTGTAAATAGTAATAAAGAAATCGCTGGCTTATTGTGTCTAAAAAGACAGGTTTAGTCACTTGTACACATGCCCCCAAACAATTAAATCAAAATCACTAAACGTGCTAAAGCGATAGAACAAAGTAAATGAATACATCCCTTCTCTCTGGCCTACCCTCCAAACTACTCCATAAACTACAAATCATTCAGAATTCATCACCCACACTAAACTATCCGCCCACATCACCCCCATCCTCATCCAACTCCACTGGCTCCCCTGTCTTCTGGTCTGTGGAATGTAACAAGTGTGAAACCATATACGTACATATTCAATCAGGCATTTGGATTTGAAGGTATTTTGAGGTATGACTTTTTTTACCGGACACCCCCAGAAAGTAAAGAAATAAGTGTTAGATTGAGAGGTCATTCAAATCTTACCTACAGTATAATTTTATAATGGACAATTTACTTTTGGGCAAGTGGGCATGATCTTCGGGCAAGTAGAACATGACCTGTACTTGCCCGACAGGCAAGTGCCTCTGAGACCTTAGTGTCAACCACTGATTAAAGGTATCTATCTATCTCAATATCTATCTGTCTATCTGTCTATCTGTCTGTCTACCTACCTTCATTCTGGCAGTTCTTCTCTGCATCGTGCCAGCTCAGTCTTGTAGGTACATACTTGTAGCAACGATTGTTGTAGCTGAACCAGAACCATGGACAGCTCCCACTTTCCATCATGAAGGGAGCAGCAGAGGGACCGGCGTGCACTGTGCCCACACACGCACACACACGCACGCACGCACACACGCACGCACGGATATGCACACGCACGCACGCACGCAAAGAGACACACAGAGGGGGTAAAGAAAAACAGAAAAGAAAACATGTCAAAAGAAAAATCTAAAGATATCTACAAATCTAGGATCTACAGTACATACAGTATAGCATAAATATAAATATTAGAAGTTTTTCAGTAAACAGGATTTAGAAGGTGTTTTTAGAATCCACCAAAATGGGTTTAAAGAACCTTATATTAACATACCTTTTAAAGAACCTTATATTAATCTACCTTTTAAAGAACCTTATATTAATCTACCTTTTAAAGAACCTTATATTAACATACCTAGTGCCATGAGGCCCAGCAAGCACAGGAGTTGAGGAAGCAGCTTCATGTCAGCCTGAGGTGGTCTCTGGGTCACTGGAGCCTGAATGGGGGTCTTCTAGAAGATAGTGGGTCAGTGGAGGTTGGGTCAGTGGAGGTTGGGTCAGTGGAGGTTGGGTCAGTGTCTTCCAGCAGGGTGGTGTGTTTCTGCATGTCTGTGTGTCTTTTTATCCTCTCCACATGAGGGTGGAGTTCACAGCTGGTATCATCTGATTGGTCATGATGCCATATTAACATATTCATTCTGCCAACCTTTTTTCCACGCGCACACACAAACGCACACACACACACACACACACACACACACACACACACACACACACACACACACACACACACACACACCTCAGAGAGAGCGAGCGTGTGGAGAGGGGGGGGGGGGCAGAACGGGACACATTCCTCTACTAAAGTTTACTGTATTCGTGTCACGTTTAAAGCAAAACCAGTAAGACTCCCTAAATGGGGAGATAAGCGACACAAACTTTAGAAGGCAATGGTATAGCCAATCAGGAGGGAATATGGGGAATGGGACAGATGCATGTTGATGACATGATGACTTTAGAGTTACTGTGTACCGCTTTGCGTTATTTTAGGGCAAAATCTGTAGGAGCAGTGTGCAAAGATGTGCCTTACAAAAATCGGCCTGATGGTGGCACGAATCGGCCTCATGGTGGCGCTAGAAGAGACGTGAGAAATGAGTGGGTGGAGGTTGTGGTTTGGCAGCCAAGGAATGTGTGTGTGCAAAGTTTGGCATGGACAGGGGCAACGTGGCGGAGATATGAGTAGGGCAAAAGTGTGACATGATGTGTGACGGACAGACAGACTGATGGACAGACAGACATACAGCCGGTGAAGTTTTTGATTGTATATGCGACTTCGGTCGCAATAAATATAAACAAACACATTGACATACTTTTATCATGGAGAGTCAGTATGTTGAATAGAACAGTGTAGTCATCACAGAGACAGACTTTATGGGAGCACACAGTTATGCAGTACAGTCACACAACATGGGGGCTAGGGGTGGGCAAGGAGGAAGGGAGCGCTTCGCTGTGTCCACTTGGACCGCGCAGAGGTGCCGATTTACAATTCTGTATAACGGCACATAAGTCGGTAACGGCGCTGAGTCGGCTCATTCGACAGTCGCAACGCTCGACACGGCGACTCGCTCGCTAACACTCGCTGGGCGGTGTCTCACGTGGATCATGGTCGCCTGAGACGGCGCCTCTCCGCTGTCATCACCGAAAACAAGCGCTCCTTTCTCTTGCAGCCCCCCGCGCCCCCACCGTTGCGCTTAGGTTCGTTGGCAAAAACGCGCACGCCCCTGGCTTGGCAATAGTCTTACGCAACATGTTTTTCAGAAAACTGTTCGGATTTAATGGGTTAAACAAGGAGACAGTCTTTTAGTTTCTGGGTGCAGGTGTCAAGAATGTAAAGCATTCACTATCATATGTCTGTTGTCCTGGTTTAGACAGACAGAGAAACAATGGCTCAGTGAACATGTGGCATTAAAAACAAGAAGAAGGTTCCCCCCAAAATACGTCTCACACACACACACACACACACACACACACACACACACACACACACACACACACACACACACACACACACACACACACACACACACACACACACACTATATATACACCAGTAAGACTCCCTAATCGGGAGATAAGCGACCGTAGGTCACATGTATACACAAAGAGGGCTGTAACTGCCATTGGTTCCTAGTTGTGTGGGCAATGTGTAGACATACTGTGTACCGATGTGCGTGATTTTAGGGCAAAATCTGTAGGAGCAGTGTCCAAAAATGTGTTTTGCAAGAATGGGCCTCGTGGTGGCGCTAGAAGAGGGCCATGTGAGAAATGAGGGGTGGGGTGTCCGCGTTGCCTTGGCGGACGAATAGGTACCGGCCCCGGCTGTCCCGGACCCTCCTAGCCCGAGTTACGGCATTTAATGTGAGCTGCAGTGGAGGGGGTCCTCCACTGGGGGCGCCACCACTTTTGCATCCGTTCTGGAGCAGCAGGAGTCGGTGGTCCCCGGGAATTCCCCGTGAGCAGCCCCGTTGGGGTGGTCATATGGTCATTATGGGTTACGGCATTTAATGTGAGCTGCAGTGGAGGGGGTCCTCCACTGGGGGCGCCACCACTTTTGCATCCGTTCTGGAGCAGCACTTGTGGGGACATTACATAGACTTCCATTCATTTTTATGCAAGTCCTGTGGCCTTACCCTAACCCAGGGGTCTTCAACAGGGGGTCCGCGACCCCTAGGGGGTCCGCGGGGACACTGCAGGGGGTCCCCGAAATTGTAAAAAAAAAAGAAAATTATATATTTTTTATTTTTATTTAAAAAAAAGAAAGAAAAAATTAAAATTTGTCTTTAAATATAACAAAAAACATGATTCTGTCTCTTTTGAATAGCTTTCATACATAATTATTGTGCAATTGACAGGTTGTTAGTGACAGATTGATAGTATTGACATTGGTTCTCAGTTAATAAGGTATGTTTATAAATGGCAGTGGTACGGCCTGCTCCATCTCCCCATCAGTTTGGGGGTCCCTGGCCTGAAAACGTTGAAGACCCCTGCCCTAACCTCTATCCCTAAACCTAACCCCTAACCCTAACCCTAACCCTAACCCTAACCGTTGTGGGGACCTACTACTAGTCCCCATAAGTATAGCTAGACAAACTCACACACACACACACACACACACGCACACACACACACACACACACACACACACACACACACACACACACACACACACACACACACACACACACACACACACACACACACACACAGAGAGAGAGAGAGAGAGAGAGAGAGAGAGAGAGAGAGAGAGAGAGAGAGAGAGAGAGAGAGAGAGAGAGAGAGAGAGAGAGAGACATGCACAGAGAATTTTCTTTGAATTAAAACAAATCTCTTCATTATCTTTTAATACACAATACAGCAAGTCTATCTTTAAATAAGATAGTTTGAAGTTTAATTGTGATCAACTTTTATGTTCTAAATAAATATGCATTATTATATTGACTCTGCACCAACACATTCTTCCCACTGATTACACACACAAAAAAAGATTTGACAACATGACCAAAATTAAAGGAGTAGTTCACCCCCCAAAATTACTTAGTTAGTTTTTCTATTGATTACTCATGCCATGGAGACTTGAGTTCAATCATATATATGTTTATGTCACATCCTATAAGACAATAACTTGAGTGCAACAATGTTACTATAATCCATTTTTTGTCTTAGGAATGATTTAACTCAAGTCTCCATGGTGTGAGAAATCAATGGAAAAATTGTCATTTTGGGGGTGAACTACTCCTTTAATACCTTTCCTCAAACCATAGCATGCAGCAATATTTTGTTTTGGTCTTCCAACACTTTGAAACGTATCGTAACTAACTAACTAATTGTATAGACTTACTGTTTTTTTATTCTTTCTTTTTTCTTGACTATATATACTGCATAGTACGGTGTTCTATTCGTCTGTCATTCAATGTTATATGAGATACCGTACTTCAATGGTTTCCTGTGGAAATAAGTGATAAATGGATTTTTAATCATCTCTTTTAATCATTTGCATGTTGATCAAGTTGATGATTTTTATGTAAGCAACTACAAGCTACCCTAAACCTAACATGAAGTCCAAAATCCTTCTTTAGTAGCAACTGAGTTAAGGTATTTACGACGTGGGGGTGTTTCAGGACCTGTTATGTTGATGTGAATATCTTTTGTCTTTGGGTTTCTCCCTTGGGGAGGGACTTGTATGCTATTGCTATGTAAAATGAATGCTGGCGGAGGTGGGGCAGAACTTCTTCGAATAAACCATGGAAGGAACACTTTCTACCCTCCTGATATCTGGCCTTGCGTCCTTTCCTTTTTAGATAATGTTTGTGATATAAAGGTTTAATTTTCATAGCTATCAATAAGCTTAGTCTTTTCTAGGATCTCCTTTTAGTTGACCTTGTACCAGTGAACTGTACCGTCATGAAACTGTAGGCCTACCTTTTTCTATGCAAACCTCTAATAAAGTCTTCAATCAATCAATCAATCAATCAATGCTGTAGCTGTTGTCCTTTAAAACACTAATACATTATAAATGCATACCTGCCAACCTCAGACCGTCAGAAAACAGGAGATTTTTTCGGGGCAATGTATAATAAAAAAACAGTCATTACTTAAATGAATCTCTCTGTATGAGTTCATGAACTGCCCCCACCCCTTAAGCGGGGGGTCTGGTGGTCCTCCCCCAGATTTTTTTTAATATAGTAGATGTAATTTCCAGTGTTCTGGTGAATTTGGGGAGTTTGACACAAGGAGAAATTGTGTGTGTGTGTGTGTGTGTGTGTGTGTGTGTGTGTGTGTGTGTGTGTGTGTGTGTGTGTGTGTGTGTGTGCGTGCGTGCGTGCGTGCGTGCGTGCGTGCGCGCGTGCGCGCGTGCGCGTGCGTGTGTGTGGCATGGCAAGATAGAGCGACCTAGATCTCACACCTTTCAACAAAAAGTACAATCAAATACGGCCATGGTGATTTGCATATCAAATAGCCAAGAAACTACAGTATAATGGCCGTGGCTGCATATCAGCGGTCTTTGATACATGGGTCACTTATCACACAAAAGGTGTGAAATGAAATCCCCTCAAAAAACAGAAAACATCTTCTGTTTTGTGGGACATTCTGGAACAGGAGACATGGTCAAATAACAGGAGACTTCTTCCAAAAACAGGAGTGTTGGCACTGGCAGGTATGTAAATGTTGTTCACCGTATAAAAGAATACTGTAGTCGTCTAAAGGTATTCAATAATACTGGTGGGAAACACAAGGAAACTGGCACAGGTAAATAGGATGCACCTGCAGTTTCTGGGAAGGGAATGAATAGTGAAGACACAAGGAAGAATACAATGATACTTCTGTAACATAATTCTGACGATAAGAACCAAACTAATGACTGTATTTCATCATCGTAGGTCCAGGCATTCGGGCAGTTGTTCAGTGGTGTAAAGTATCCAGGGACATGCTGGGCCCCTGATTCAGCCCGGGAAAAAGAGTTGGAGAGGCCCCTCATTGCACGCTATAGAGAGAGATCTCTCTCTATAGCGCTGCTGCTACTCAAAGATTTGCCATTTCAGATCATGACAAGTGACAAGCCAGTGGGCCAATTACATGAGTTATATTTCGTCGTTGTCAGGTGGAAACCTTGTATGTACAAAACCGTTTGTTTTGTATTTATCATTTTAAAAATGATTTAAACTAGTGAAAACAGCCAATCTACAAGTACACAACGCCTCGCACCGCGAGGCGTTGTGTGCTTGTAGATCTGCTGTTTTCACTACTTTTGTGTGACGGCCTTGTATGATGAAGCAGGGCTTTGCTTTACGAAGAAATCTACACATTTGAAACTTGGAGATGCAAGGTTTCTGCCCGACAGTGACGATTCACTTTGTTGGCCACCAAACCCCCAAAATGGAACGAACATCTTTTAAAAAAGATCGGCCGTTCGGGAGTTGTCCCGCTATTCCCAATGGCCAGCACGTCCCTGAAAGTATCTATACTATAATTTTGCGAATGTCTGTCTGAGTGAGTGAGTGAGTGTCTGTCTGTCTGAAACAGCGTTTCTCCTCAGTGGCTGGAGCAATTGATCTGAAGTCGCATCACCATAAGCATATGAACACACCTGACATAACTGTGAAGCCCGTTTGTCACTTTCACAAATCGTATGCTCTATATTAGCATTTTTATGGTGTATCTACTATCTATTCTGCATCTAGCATGAGGCACATCTATTCTGCATCTAGCTTGAGGCAAAATGTTTAACCAGCTCTGTGTGTGTGTGTGTGTGTGTGTGTGTGTGTGTGTGTGTGTGTGTGTGTGTGTGTGTGTGTGTGTGTGTGTGTGTGTGTGTGTGCAGGCAGGCGGGTGTGTGTGCAGGCGGGTGGGCGGGCGGGCGGGCTGGGGGGGGGGACAGTATCTCTGTAGCCATTAAACGAAACGGGTTTCTTACATTGATGCTCCTACATCATGCAAGCACCAGTTAAAGTTACTTTCCATCCCTCATATACTGTGTGCACAGTGCACATCCCATAACCCACACACTGCACATCATTTTGGAGCTCATATCTTTGAACGGGTAAGGGCTAGTCTAAGTACATTTACTTAAGTATATGTACACCTTTGGCTTTGAGTGAATTGTACTTCCACTAGAGTAATTCCAATGTTCCAATACTTCTACTTCTACTCCACAAATATTTTACTTTTACTCCACTACTAAAGTTATTTTGAAAACTCTAGTTACTCTAGTTAATTTGCAGATATAAATGATATTATTATAAAACAACCACTCTAGTTCTATTTTATACCTTGGCTGTGCGCATCGCGACACCTTGTGAGCTTGTGGATCTGCTATTTTCAAATATTTTGTACCTTAAGTTAAGGTACTTTAAAGCTATACTGTGTAAGATGCCCAACTAGTGGTCATTAGCCCTATAGCAAACCGCGGTCGCGTCCGCGTCTTTCGGCCGTTTTTCGTACCTTCAGACCCCCGCGTCTGCCTCCACCTCGCTGAGATCTATCTTTAGAGGGGTCCCTTGTTCCTGTGCGTTCAGTAATTCCAGAGATACGGACTCCTTCACCCTGCCTGGTAGGCGAAATTACCTAGAGACGGGATGGTACAAACGGGTGACAACAAATATGGCAGCCATAGCGACCCCACTTCAAGATGCGCTGTGATTGGCCGGCAGTTGTATAACCCTCGCTGTGATTGGCCGGTAGTGTGATGACGCAATTTTGGCGCGAGATCCGGTCCCCGGCAAGGATCACAGTTTACATATAGAGAAGGCTTTACAGGCTGAAATTCACGGCGCGGATCTTCTAAAACTTTTGTGATTTAATAGTTAGGAGAATTTTAAGATTTGTTTTATAAAAAAAGTTACATAGTACAACTTTAAGTATTATAATGCCAACTGCAGTATTGATACTTTTACTTAAAGGAGCTATAGTCAACTTTTTCTTGAAAAACGGATGCTAAAATAAAAATAATGTTTCGAAAATACTTTATAAAAAAATAAGCTTCATATATGTGTTTCTATTCAAAAATGACCACAAAAAGCGTAAAATAATGATAAAATAATAATTTTGGCCATTGTCAGACCGACACTTTGTTTACATTCTAGTCTATATACTAGGATGTAAACAAAGTGTCGGCCCTACAATGAAAAAGTTGACTATAGCTCCTTTAAGTTACATTATGTGAATACTTTTTTCCACCACTGCTGCTGTGTTGCTGGCCTGTGTCGACATGCACACACACACACACACACACACACACACACACACACACACACACACACACACACACACACACACACACACACACACACACACACACAGGAACACACACTCACAGGTTACTGTCATGCCAACGTGGAGAGCTGGCATGAGATGGAAACACGCTTGAGAACAGGGGCGTCAATTGGGTATGGCAGGGGTATGCAGCTGCTGATGTTGTTAAATTACAGTAAAATAACTACAAATGCAAAATTTAACAAAATGGTCACTTTAACGAGGTTATAATGATATTCTCCACACTTTTAATCTCCCCATCTTGAGAAGATGGTATATTCCCAGGTTCCACAGGTCAGCTGCACAGGTGCAATGCATTATTGTTAATTGTGGCACGTTTACTAACATAGCTGCACTTGAACAACCGTTCCAGGCCAGCCCAAGAAACCATAGAAACCTGTGTAAAAAACAGAGAACAGAGAACCAAAAGAGAACCGTGTTATACAAAATGTAACGCCTCTTTTCCATGAGGACTCCCATCTTTGCCATACCCTAGCTTTTGCTCAACTTGACGCCACTGCTTGAGAAAATGCCAGAGTCATGCATCCTGCAGAAAATGTAACTTGCTTTCTGCGGCCATCATCACAGGTCCATTTGGTTACGTTTCAT
The DNA here is from genome assembly GCF_963921795.1 of Nannobrachium achirus. Lineage (NCBI taxonomy): Eukaryota > Metazoa > Chordata > Actinopteri > Myctophiformes > Myctophidae > Nannobrachium > Nannobrachium achirus. The sequence goes on along the minus strand of NC_137819.1, from coordinate 9,178,460 downwards.
GGAGACAAACACATTGACATACTTTTATTATGGAGACTCAGTGTAAATAGGACAATGTAGTCATCATAGAGACAGACTGTATGAGAACACACAGCTATGCAGTACAGTCACACAACATGGCTGCTCATTACATTTCATGGAAGTTTAAGTATTGATAAATTAATCCAGTAAATTAAATGAACAATATTTTTTTAAAGTAAGTGTGTGTGTGTCTGTGTGTGTGTGTGTGTGTGTGTGTGTGTGTGTGTGTGTGTGTGTGAGTGCGTGCGTGCGTGCGTGTGTGTGAACAGACAGGTGCTAGGGTGAAAACCTTGTATGGTCCAAAATATGTCTGATTAATTTTTTCTCTCTTTTTTAAACAGTGAAAATCTATAAACTCACATGCTTGTAGAGCTATTTTCACTACTTTAGTGGAATAGCCTACTCTTGTGAAAAAAACTAAAAGTTTAAATATGGAGGTGTGTGGTTTCATCCAGCAGTGACAGCAGTGTTACAGTAGCTAGCTAAACCCTGAACATGTTCATTTATTCACCTCAGGGACGTGCTGGCCATTGGGAAAAGCGGGACAACTCGCGAGGCGTTGTGTGCTTGTAGATCGGCTGTTTTCACTAGTTTAAATCATTTTTTAAATGATAAATACAAAACAAACAGTTTTGGACATACAAGGTTTCCACCCGACAACAACGAAATATAACTCATGTAATTGGCCCACTGGCTTGTCACTTGTCATGATCTGAAATGGCAAATCTTTGAGTAGCAGCAGTGCTATAGAGAGAGATCTCTCTCTATAGCTTGCAATGAGGGCCTCTCCAACTCTTTTTCCCGGGCTGAATCAGGGGCCCAGCATGTCCCTGAGTGTTACAGTAGCTAGCTAAACCCAGAGAATGTTTATTTATTCACCTGGACTCTTAAGCCTCGAACAGAGTCGGGTCCGCGGTGGAAGGCTATCCACCGTGGTGTAGTGCGGTTTAGTCTTTTTGAGTCATAAAACGACAACGTTAACGCTCAAAAAGACTACACCGCACTACACCGCGGTGGATAGCCTTCCACCGTGGACCCGACTCTGTTCGAGGCGAGGCTTTACTCACACAAAAGACAGCATAAACTCACACTACAGTGAGTTACAGCATTAATGTTAAATTAATAATCCTTCAATTTTTGAGAGGGTCAAGTTTGGGGTCCTCTCACAAAACACTGTTTTGGAAAATGGTAAAAACATCCAATGTAATAAATAGTTTTCGAGGAGAATCCTCTGGGTCCAGACTCCAGACAGAGCATTGATTGATTGATTGATTGAAGAATTTATCAAGTTTGCAATTGAAAAAAGTACAATTTCATGACAGTACAAATCACTGGTACAAGGTCAACTAAAAGGAGATCCTAGAAAACACTACAGCTTATTTCCACAGGAACCACACTTTAAGTATCTCATATAACATTGAAAGACAGACAAATAGAACATAGCAGCTACTTTATCTAGGATAACATTAGTTCCAAAAGCAGAAAAAGCATAACATTGAATACAAAGGCAGAAAAAGGGGGAGGGGGTAGGAGCTTAGTCTATTTACAAGTCTCGAGTAGCAGCCGTCTGAAGTCTTTTCATACCAATTTTGAAGGAGGCTAGGGATTTGCTCTCCTTTAAGGCTTGTGGAAGGGCATTCCACATGTTGATGGTATAGCAGGAGAACGAGTTAGAGCCTTTTTTAGTGTTAAATCTACATTGATGATGATTATTGGAGCTGCCTTTGGTGTTGTGATCGTGAACATCCTTGACCTTTAGGAAGTTTGTCAGGTACATGGGTATCTTGGAGGTGTAGAGTATCTTGTACACCAGGCCCATCGCAAGATGCTGTACTCTGTCAGCTACTTTGAGCCACCCCACGCTTTCGTGGTGATGATCGGTAAGGCGGGCCCGAGGAGGAAGACCAAGCACAACCGTAATTAGTTTGTTCTGGGCTGTTTGGAGCTTTAACTTTAAGGTAGCTGGGGCATCGCAAGACTCCTAACAACGCATGCAAAGCAGAATTAGGCCGACACCCTCTAATCATCCCCATCCAGGGCCTTATTTGAGTCCCCATTCGGGGCCATGCATTTGGGTCCCCATTGAGAATCAATGGGGTAAATTTACTATAATCTTTTTTCTTTTCTTTTTTCTTTTTTTTTGTCTTAGGAATGAGACGAATACAAAAAAATATTATTGAACTCAAGTCTCCATTCAAAAATCAATAGAAAAAAAGTCATTTTGGGGGTGAACTACTCCTTTAAATTAAGTTAAAGTATCAATACTGCAATAGTAAAAGTAAAAATAAAAGTCTGAAATTCTAAATAAATAAATTGTACTTAAAGTACCAAAAGTAAATACAAAATATTTGAAAATAACCGATCTAACAGATGCGACACGTTGTGAGCGACGCACGTGAGCTTGTAGATCTGCTATTTTCAAATATCCTAGGTATAAAATAGGTCTTGAGTGGATTAATGTATGTTTTATAATATAATTATTTATATCTACAAAGTAACTATTAACTAAAGATTTCAAATAAATAAGAGTAAAAGTACAATATTTGGATCCGAGAGTGGGGTAGAAGTAAAAGTATTGGAAAGTGAAGTACAAATAACTCAAAAGTGTACTTACGGTGCCTAAGTAAATGTACTTTGTTACTTTACACCGCTGCCTTTCACCCATCAGTGAGGGAGAAAGTACAATAGTTTAAGTAATGCAGCAGTGAGTCTGCAGGTGCCAGGGCAGGAATTTCATGGAGGCCATGAAGGCCATGACCGCCGTTTTGCCCCTCAGTTTGGCCTTGTGCCCCTCAAACCAATGGCATGACCTGAGGCCACAGTGGCCTTAATGCCCCAACTGACTGTATGTACCACTTTCTCCTCTGTCTTTCTGGTCACTGAAATCTTAACTCCCCGAGTCCCAATCTTTAAACCAATCCAGTGACTTTGATTGGTGCAGGGCTAAGCATGGATCAGATTGTAAATACCATCATTTATCTATTTCACTGCAGATAAGGTTCCATCCCGACCCTAAACCTTAAATTGAACAAATTCTTTCAATGGACTAAAATCTTCAATCTTGTTTTATTTGATGGCCTTCCTGCCCTGGCATTTGACCTTTGTGCCCTCAAAAAAAAAAGAAGAAAAAAAAAAAAAAGAAAAAAAAAAAACATGCAACACCAAAGGCCAAGTGGCCTAGCCCCTAAAACAGTGGTTCTCAACCTTTTCAGGCCGTGACCCCCAAAATAATCGTATTTGAACTGGGGACCCCCACCCTGCACAAGCACTTGGAATTGTAGGAGTTGGCATTACATTTAGTTTGACTCGATCTATTCCATTGTGAAAACAGCAGAGTTGTGAGCATGTAGAGCTGCTGTTTTCACAATTTCTGGCTCTAATATTTGACAACTGACCAATGTTTGACCAGAGGTACTAAAAATGTCTTTAAAGTCTGTTTAGCTCAACATAGCTAAACATCTGGGGACCCCTCAACATATTTTGGGGACCCCTCGGGGGTCCCGAACCACAGGTTGAGAACCACTGCCATAAAATGACACATATTCAGGTGCCCTCAAAACATCACAGCAACTAGACAGTACCAGTCATTAGATATATATCTATGGTACCACCCTTTTATATATACTCTATGGGTACCACTACTCAACTCATACAATTTGGTCCGTACCATGTTAAAGAACTCAATGTATTGGAATATGTTGTCTAAATTCTAAGCAGAAACACTCACACACATCGACAGTGTAGCTGAACAAATTAAGCATAATAATTCCATTGCATGTGGTCACACACATGACTATGGGTCTAATAATAATATAAATACTACCCTACACAATGGTATGGCCCATAGTGACGCTTCCGTGTTGATCATTGTTTAATCCCATAGTCCTGAAGGACAGCCGCGCTGATAGGCCAGGTGGTTGTCTAGCAACACTCACTTTAATATTCGCTAAATTTAGGAATTTAACCTGCATGGAGCTTGATTATTGGACAACATTTAACTTTGTACATATTTATTTTCCTCTTTTTATTTTAAAATCCCACATTAAATATGTATCGTTGTATTAAAAATAAAAAGCAGTCTCCTATGACAACCAAGCGAGCCAATCACAGAACGACTGTCCCCTCCGGGCTATGGGATGCAGTGTTTACCTCGTGAACAGTTGACATTCAACTCAACAAGTAACAACAGAAGGAACGTCTACTGCAGTCAGTGGTCCTCAACCCCTTCATGTCAAGGACCCCCACGTTGACACTTACCAGCCCGCGGACCCCCTTTTAAGAAGGTAAGCCAGGGACCCCCTCATAAGAGAAGATGTTTTACAGCTCCAGCAGTGATTCTCAACCATTTTAATTCATGGACCCCCAGTTATGACATGCATTAGGGCTACGGACCCCCATTTCATGCTATTTATATCCTTGGGACCCCAATTTATATTGTAAAATCAATGTTGATTTAACTCTGACAGTGTACAAATGGAACCAAATGGACGTTTTGGGTCCATTTGGTTCCATTTGTACACTGTCAGAGTTACAGACCCATAAGGGTCCATTTGGTTCCATGTGTACACTCTCAGAGTTACAGACCCATAAAATTTGGTTCCATGTGTACACTGTCAGAGTTACAGACCCATAAGGGTCCATTTGGTTCCATGTGTACACTCTCAGAGTTACAGACCCATAAGGGTCCATTTGGTTCCTAACTATCATTTACCAGCCAGGGGACCCCAACCATGGAACTCCCTCAAGGACCCCTGAGGGTCCCCGGACCCCACTTTGAGAACTAATAATGGTCTACAGTCTTATTTTGTCAACAACATGTTTTTCATTAATAGACTGTTTTTAAATCTTAAATGGTGTATTCGATATGAACATATACAGTAACTTCTTACTTTTTACTTCAAGTCACTGAGCTAAACTTTATGCCTGTATCGGTCATAGTCTAGTGTGAATTTAACATAAATAACTTTTCATTCGGTGTTGTGTGGTTGGAGAGAATGGATACATTCAGAGCCTTGTTTAATGTTGAATCTGGGTTGAACATGATTGGTGGAGTTGCCTCTGGTGTTGTGATCGTGGACATCCTTGACCTTTAGGAAGTAGTTAGTCAGGTACATGGGTATCTTGGAGGTGTAGTGTATCTTGTACACCAGGCTGTACTCTGTCAGCTACTGTGAGCCACGGCCACCCCATGCTTATGTAGTAGGGGTGTAACGATACATTTTAATAGTGATTCGATACATATCACGATACATGGTTGACGATACGATACATTGACGATATTGGTTCATTCATGGCGATACGATACGATTCGATTCAATGATTTAAAATCGATATAGTAACTATTTAGCGAAGACATTAAATCTGTGTAAAAGGTGTGGCTAGTGCAGGTTTTTAAGGGAAACATGTATTATTATGGATATAAATAAGTAAACACAGTGATTATCTGCCAAATACATTGTACATTGACACTGTATATTGACAAACCTCACCTTGACATGAACCCAGAGATTACACACATTTATCGATAGACCAGTGTAGCTATATGGAAAGGAAAAGTAATTAAACTCCTCCTTTTCATTTTTTCTTCTTAAAAATGCTAAAAACAATGCACAAGTAGGTAGTATCGATACAATCGATTCTTTGCACTGCCGATTCGATACGGTACAAAATAAAACGATACGATTCGATTTTAGCTGTTTTCATTTCGATATACTTCGATTTTTTAGGTTAAAAGGAGGATTTATACTTTAGCTATTTTTCAATAGCTAAAGTATAAAATAACTCCTGGTCTTAATGGGTTAATGAAATGAACTGCTCCTACATCTGGCTTTGTCTGGCCGCGTCTTTGCAGACTGTAACGAACATTCATGGGTAGCCATAGTTACCCACTGAATATTGGTACTCCATATATGGAACTACCCCACATATCTTACTAACGTATTCAGCTCCATATTTGGACCAGGACGGTCTATATTAGTTCCATATATGGAGCCGGCAAAGACTTCTAGTCTGCTGTGCTGACACATCAGGGTGATTTAGGACTCCATATATGGACATAGCTGACATATCGTGACATCAGTCAGATGTAGTTCGTAGAGAGCAACATTGTATTTTATTTATTTATAAGGCAGCGTGTGGTAAGCTTCCTATGTACCTTTCCTCGCTTCTAGATCCTAAAGTCACTGGACATTCTACACGTGCACAGGCACACATCAGATTTTCCTGCCCGCATATGAACAGTGAGCAAGGAAAGACTGCATTTAAGTATTATGCTCCACACAAGTGGGATACACTTCAGGATTCGCTGAAAATGGCTCGATTGCTTTCAATAGAGACATTCAAAGTACTACTTGAAGGCACACTAAATAGTGACTCGTACAGTGCTACTGCTTTGTGTAACAACACATTTTACTTCGCACCTGTAACGTTGTTCCATGATTCAATTGCTTGTTGTATTATTCTGTATTATTTGTCATTGCTTGTATTGTTTTCTATGTTGTAATCAGGGTGTCCTTGAGCTTGCTCTCAATGGGCTCCCCTGACTAAATAAAGGTGAAAGAAAAGAAAGATGTCACAAGTGCACAGCCAAGCACTTATAAAGTGTGGCCATTATACCTTGATTTAGAGGCAGTGTTTTCCGACTATTCACCTTTCTCCCGGACAGAAATCCTCCAGTTTACATTTGCATTGAACCTCTAAGTTCCAGAACAGCAGCTCTAAGCCAAGAGGCTCCAAACCTTCCGTACTAGCCAGGATATACAGCTTTACAACCCTTCTATCTGTGTGTAACCCCAGGGATCCTCAGATCCATTTAGTCTTAGTCATCAGGGTTGACATCTCGGTTAAGTTCTTACCGGACACCACTGTGGCGGGTCCTAGTCTAGGAAACCAGTCCCTCTGAGTCTGAGTAGTATTTTATATTGGTATAACTAATTATTGTTGAGAAAAGTAGGTAAAGAATAATTGGTTACTCTAAAGAAATAAAATAAAAACATGTTTGAGAACAACAAAATAGGGTTTGAGTGTTTAACTTCTTGCCTGTGTTCTGTTTTTTGTTGTTGTTGTAATGAACAGCCATGGCTTCCACCAGCTCCTTTATGCGTCTGTGCCACAGATGTGCAAGGCTTCTTCCCTCTAAGGTGGCGGGCGGTGCCTTGCATTACACCACCCAGGTCCAGCAGTACTCCACAGCCTGGAGGATATCATCATCCTACACCAAGAGGGCAACTCATGGGTTCTCAGCTCCGTCGAGGAGAATCAGCGATGTGGTGCCGGCGACTGCAAGACAGACAGCGTTGGGTAGGTAGTTATGTTGGGTAGGTAGTTATGACTGCAAGCCAGACAGCGTTGGGTAGGTAGTTATGTTGGGTAGGTAGTTATGTTGGGTAGGTAGTTATGTTGGGTAGGTAGTTATGACTGCAACCAAACAGAGTTGGGTAGGTAGTTACTGTATGTTGGGTAGGTAGTTATGTTGGGTTGGTAGTTATGTTGGGTAGGTAGTTATGACTGCAACCAGACAGAGTTGGGTAGGTAGTTATGACTGCAGACAGTGTTGGGTAGGCAGTTATGACTCCTAAGCCAGACAGAGTTGGGTAGGTACAGTAGTTATGACTCCTAAGCCAGACAGAGTTAGGTACAGTAGTTATGACTCCTAAGCCAGACAGAGTTAGGTACAGTAGTTATGCGTTGACCTGAGTGCAAAATCTTGTCATTTTGTTTCCGTGTCCCAACTGCTTGTGGAATGCCCTGCTGCTTAAAGATCAGTTCGCCATAGGGTCAATTTAAAACTTTGATTGCTGAACTACTGTATATTTAATTTCAATAATCGCCCGGGCACTTCATTCATAAAATCGTTTTGAACCCCCGGTGGGTATTTTGGTGCCCGGTGACAGTTTGTCCCCGGGCGATTATTTGGAAATATACAGTAAGCCCCAATATCTGCAACTTGTTTTTTAAATTGTGTTATTATATCGCACGTTTTTGTCTTGTTTTGTTATCGACGTGTATATGAAATAGTATTTGAAGATTTTTAACTGTGCTGGTTTCTCCGCGACACCGCGCACGAGGGCAGTGTCCCTCCACATCCCCCTGGAGAATTAAATAAAGGTTTGAATGAAAACTGTCAGTTTATTTTGTTGTGCGTTTGTCTTTGCGTTGTGTGGACCAGATCTGGACGTCTCCTCCAGAACCCAGCTCTCTCCTCTGGAGCAGATCACTGATGAAGAGGCCCTCTCCATCTCCATCTCCGTGCCCTCCTCCTCCCTCCCTCCTCCAGCTTCCCACACCCTGGCAGACTACGTGGACAAGTCTGAGACGCTCCAAAGGCTGGTGCAGCTTGGTGAGTCCACCTGTTACAGTTTACAGTTTAGGCATTTAGCAGACGCTTTTAATCCAAAGCGACTTACAATAAGCAGATAACACATCACTATAATAAACAAGATAACATGTCAGAACATCAACAACAATATAACAAATGCATATGAATATCAATCTAAAAAACAATATAATCAGTAAAGAAACAAAGGATTCTAAAAACCTAAAAAAAACAAATGCTAACTAGCTTCCTGTATGGTCATTGAGTGTTTCAGTAGTGCTATGGGTTTAGGTGGAGTCTGAAAAGGTGAGTCTTCAGTCCACGGCGAAAGCTAGCGAGTGAGTCTGTTGTTCTAAATGCGACAGGGAGTTTATTCCACAGCGTGTTAATACCTGGAATTATTCTATGCTTTAGATCAGGGATCAGCAACCTTTTTGAAATGTAGTGTCATGTTTTTATTGTATAGACAGTCAGTGTGCCACGTCAACATATATTTTAATGACACCCCATCAGAAATTCCGACATACAGTATTTTGATTGTCCGGACATTGTTATAACGATCATTAGACTCAGATCAATAACCCACCTATCTCCCCAACTCGCTCTCCAGTCAGAGTACAGAATCTTAATGAATGTAGAATTAGGGCTGTCACAATTATTACATAATCGTCTAATCGTGATTATTTGACATTATCGCAATTATTTTGTCATAATCGTCATAATCGTGAATGTTGAAAAATGTCCGAAATAGTGGAAACAGCAGATCTACAAGCTCACAACGCGTCGCATCGCGACGCGTTGTGAGCTTGTAGATCGGCTATTTCCACTATCAAAGTTATTTTTTAAGTAGTAAGTTGTCAAATATGTCAGTAATTTCTTTGTATATTTAGGTGATGTGTCATATCTACCATGTACAACTTCAAAGCCTAAAAGGCAAACAGAAATGTAATTAACAACGACAAAAACACAATTAAATCGTTAATCGCCAATTATTTGAGTGACAATTAATCGTCATGTAAAATGTCATATCGTGACAGCCCTATGTAGAATTAATGTGCAGGATGTAATTTGCTGCAAATTAGGTTATTTCATTTAATTGACCATGTTTAAAACAATATTTGATTTTTAAATAGAAATCCTCTCTCTCTCACACTTCTGCCAGTATGCCAGAAGGTGATCACCCTCCCCTGTGCCAATGTTGGCACCCGTGCCTACATTTTCCTACCCCTGCTTTAGCTATTGAAAAATAGCAGATCTACAAGCTCGCAGCACGGCACTCTGCCACGCTGTGAGCTTGTAGATCTGCTATATACCGGTATATATTTTTTTTAATCGTGAAAATGTTTGCTAATCTTTTAAATATATATTTTTCAAAGCAAACTTCTACAACTCAAATCCCTGGAACAACACATTTTCAGATGGGGGGTCAAGGATGGGTGGCCAAATACATGTCATTTTGGGGGTCCTTGACGTGAAAACGTTTGAGAACCACTGATTTATAAGAAGGATTTTGAAGACATGTATAGAATCGGGTAAAGATATTCAAAGACTTGCACACATGTTCACTATTTAAAAGAAATAGCAGGTCTAGTGCCGCGCTGCGAGCTTGTAAATTATATCTGCTGTTTTTCACTAGTTAACTCTAGATGTGCAGATGCTGTGTGTCATCTTTCACAACACGTACTGTACATCATATTGACATGTACATATAGTGTCACACCACGCTCACACATGACCACCGTAACCCAATTTTGGACATTTTGTTATTGGCAAAGATTTTGATCTATAGAATCACCTGACCAGTGTTCTCCTCCATCAGGAGTCAACCTGTGGAAGCTGGAGCAGAGGCCCAACGTGGGCTCCATGCTGCTCAGGCTGGACTTCCAGACAGACGTGGCTCCCAGGCTGCTCTTCCTCACAGACATGGGGGTGGAGGAGTCCCGTCTGGGCTACCTGCTGTCCCACAACCCCTTCATCCTCACCGAGAGCCTGGACAACCTGAGAACCAGGTATCTAACCATAGACTGTATAAAAGATATGGATAAAGTGAAGCCATTGGTTTCTATGCAGCGCAAATGACACAATATGGGTCCTTGGCGTGGGTGTTGCCATCATAGATTGAAATGCAACCAGAGGAGGCTATTGGCTGCCAACGGTCACGTGCAACCGCAGGGATACATGGGAGAATGTGGTCGGAGCCTCCCGAAATACAGCACACGAAGAAGAACACAGCCGGCTGACATCAGTTTAGTTGGCCACGCCCCCCGGCAACTTTATCATCAATCTTAACATAAATGGGACCTTATTTTCACAAAACGCATATCATCGTGATTGAAAGGCAATTTTTAACTAGCGATAGGAACCATAAAGTATTCATGAAAATGTTAATTAAGGTTAGAACACGAAAGGGGAAAATGAATGGGATCCAATGGAGAACAATTCTTTTTGCAACCGGCCAGGGGGAAAACAGCGCTATTAGCGGACAATCATAGGAAGTTTTAGTTCCGTATTGGGCTCATTTTAAATCGGCGGAACTATGCCCCTGTAAAATGGTAAATGGTGCATTTATATAGCGCTTTTTATCCAAAGCGCTTTACAGAGATTGTGCATTACATTGATTCACCCATTCACGCACACATCCATACACTGGTGGCGGAGGAAACCATGCAAGGCACCAACCTGCTCACCGGGAGCAATGTGGGGTTCAGAGTCTTGCCCAAGGACCCTTCGACATTAACTCAGGGGGAGCCCGGATTCGAACTGGGAACCCTTCGTGCTCTAATGACGGTTTCTCTACCCCTGAGCTATGCCGCCCCACATATGTATTTAACACACACTGAACACCCAGAGAACCAGGTAGTGTATATCTGACACACACTGAACACCAGGTATATATCTGACACAGTGTTTCTCAAACATTCACACGTCAAGGTCTCCCCTTAACTCTGACAGTATACAAAATGAACCGTTTCACTAAGCGTAGAGGGTTTAAGTGGTTAAACTGAAGTGATTATTGATCAATTCCAAATATTATCAAAGAATTCTGCGGCACCCCTGGCCTGGAATTGCGTCACATGACGGCACCCACTTTTAGAACCACTGCTCTAGAGCAGCTTTCTAAGCTGCCGTCCTGATCAACTCATTAATGAGTTGATTTCAGGTATTTGTTACAAATAGCAGCGGCTGTGGCACTAATTAACAGATATATGTTACCTGGAAAACCTGGTTAAAGTGGTTAAAGAATGAGAGACAGCAAAAGGGTGGACTTTCTTTCACAGAGTCTCCCTCTGGTTATGAAAGGAAACTGCATGTGCCACCTCACCGCTACTCACCAGTTAAAAGTGGGGTGGCTCAGAGTAGATGACAAAGTACAGCAACTTGCAATGGGCCTGGTGTACAAGATACACTACACCACTATGATACCCAAGTACCTGTCAAAATACTTTATAAACATTAAGGATGTCCATAATTACAACACCAGAGGCAGCGCTACAGATCACTTTCAACCCAGAGTCAAAACCAACAAAGGGTCAAACTCTTTTTTCTGCTATACCACCAAAATGTGGAAAGCCTTACCGAAGGCCATAAAGGAGTGTGGATCACTAGCATCCTTTAAAATTGCCCTGAAAAACCACTTGCAGGCAGCAGCCGTTCGCAACTGGTAAAAAATGAACCTAGCCCAACCCTACCCTCCCTGCCCCTTCTTTGTATATACTGTTTGTTTTAGACTTACTGTCTTTTTTTTGTTTTTCTTTACATATCTACTGCATAGTACTGTGTTCTATTTGTCTGTCATTCAATGTTATATGAGATACTTCAATGGTTTCCAGTGGAAATAAGCTTAGTCTTTTCATGGATCTCCTTTTAGTAGACCTTGTACCAGTGAACTGTACCGTCATGAAACTGTACCTTTTCCTATGCAAACTTCTAATAAAGTCTTCAATCAATCAATCAACCAGACTGCACTCAAGCAGACCATGTCTGACCATGGTCCAACACTGCCACCTATTGACCAAAAGTAGTATTGCTTTGGGTGAGAATAGAGGTGAAATGACATCAACTGGGTTTTCAGAAATTCGGAAATAACGCTTTTAATCCAAAACAACTTACAATAAGCAGGTAATACATCACTATAGTAAGCAAGATAATATGTCAGTACATCAACAACAATACAACACATGCATAGGAATGGCTATTATCTCAATGTTTTCCTCGCAACATAATCACTAAAATATCGTCACTGTCGGGGAGAAACCTAGTATCTCCAAGTTTCACATGTGTAGGTCTTTTGGTAAAGCAAAGCCCTGCTTCATCATACAAGACTGTCGCACAAAACTAGTGAAAACAGCCGATCTACAAGCATGACACACACTTGTAGATCTGCTGTTTTCACTAGTTTAGTTAATTTCATAGATGATAAATACAAAACGAACGGTTTTGGACATACAAGGTTTCCACCCGACAACGACGATATGCTATAAATATAAGGTGCTGTTAGTGAAAATTATAATGTTGGGGTGCCTTAGCCTGACTGCAAGCGTCAGACTCTTCTATCAGGCTAGGGGTGCCTCGGATTAAAAAATATATATTTATGGGGTGCCCCGAGACAAAAAAGTTTGGGAACCCCTGCTCTAGAGGTTCATCTCTCATGTTCTCTGTGTGTTGTTCCAGGGTAAACTACCTTGTCTCATGTTCTCTCTGTTGTTCCAGGGTGAACTACCTGGTCTCCAGGAGGTTCAGCCCCCAGACGGTGGCCTCCATGGTGGCCAGGGCTCCGTATCTCCTCAACTTCAGCGTGAAGAGGCTGGACAACAGGCTGGGATTCTTCCAGCAACAGCTGGGCCTCAGCCAGGACAACGTAAGCATTCCTACTGACACACACTGGTCTCTACACCAAGACAACGTAAGCCTTCCTACTGACACACACTGGTCTCTACACCAAGACAACGTAAGCCTTCCTACTGACACACACTGGTCTCTACACCAAGACAACGTAAGCCTTCCTACTGACACACACTGGTCTCTACACCAAGACAACGTAAGCATTCCTACTGACACACACTGGTCTCTACACCAAGACAACGTAAGCCTTCCTACTGACACACACTGGTCTCTACACCAAGACAACATAAGCCTTCCTACTGACACACACTGGTCTCTACACCAAGACAACGTAAGCCTTCCTACTGACACACACTGGTCTCTACACCAAGACAACGTAAGCCTTCCTACTGACACACACTGGTCTCTACACCAAGACAACATAAGCCTTTCTACTGACACACACTGGTCTCTACACCAAGACAACGTAAGCCTTCCTACTGACACACACTGGTCTCTACACCAAGACAACGTAAGCCTTCCTACTGACACACACTGGTCTCTACACCAAGACAACGTAAGCCTTCCTACTGACACACACTGGTCTCTACACCAAGACAACGTAAGCCTTCCTACTGACACACACTGGTCTCTACACCAAGACAACGTAAGCCTTCCTACTGACACACACTGGTCTCTACACCAAGACAACGTAAGCCTTCCTACTGACACACACTGGTCTCTACACCAAGACAACGTAAGCCTTCCTACTGACACACACTGGTCTCTACACCAAGACAACGTAAGCCTTCCTACTGACACACACTGTTCCCTACACCAAGACAACGTAAGCCTTCCTACTGACACACACTGTTCCCTACACCAAGACAACGTAAGCCTTCCTACTGACACACACTGGTCTCTACACCAAGACAACGTAAGCCTTTCTACTGACACACACTGGTCTCTACACCAAGACAACGTAAGCCTTTCTACTGACACACACTGGTCTCTACACCAAGACAACGTAAGCCTTTCTACTGACACACACTGGTCTCTACACCAAGACAACGTAAGCCTTCCTACTGACACACACTGGTCTCTACACCAAGACAACGTAAGCCTTCCTACTGACACACACTGTTCCCTACACCAAGACAACGTAAGCCTTCCTACTGACACACACTGGTCTCTACACCAAGACAACGTAAGCCTTCATTACTGACACACACTGTTTTCTACTAGGGATCGGACCATAATCGTTATTATCGTTTATCCTGATAAAAACACTAACGATAATCGTATTGTGGCTGGAGATTTAATTTATTGTGAAATCGTCCTCCGTCATGCACTGGGATCAATTCACCTTTATTTGCTGAGCTGCGGTACCACTTAAACCCTCTATTGGTAAAACGGACATGGAAATAACATACTTGATACAGTCTTTTTTTTTTCACTCTCTACCAAATCTCTTTGCCACAAAATAGCAGATCTACCAGCTCACAACATTGTGAGCTTGTTAGATCTGCCATTTTTGGCAAATGTTCCGCCCCAGGACAATGGATCTTTGGGATATTTTGATTATTGCGATAATATCGTAAATCACAATTTCTTTAGCACAATAATCGTGACATGAAATGTTCATATTGTCCCATCCCTGTTTTTTACACCAGTAGATCTCAAACCCATAAATGTTTGACCGCGGACCCCCCCCCCATCTGCAAATGTTTTGTGTCCGAGACCCCAGAAGATAAGATTTATGTTTCAAGAGAAATACCAAATTATTCAAAATATTTAAAAGTTTCTCAAAAATGTACAGGATCGCTGCGTAGTGGGCGAACCCCACTTTGAGAACAAATAATGTTCTACACACTGCATCTAGTGATTGACTAAAGACAATGCATTGATTCTGTACTAAGCTTCAATCAATGAGAAATAATTTGTTGTTTTTGCTTTCAGACGCGAGACGTTGTGGCTCGTCTCCCCCGACTGCTGTGTGGCAGTTTGGAGCCTATCAAAGAGACACTGAAGGTACTGGAATCACTAACAGTACATTATTTAATGTGTTTATGGTGCTAATGTTATCCTTAAACCACAGCTCCGCCCTAGATAACATCTAGGCCCATTTTCCTACTTATATTGATCCAAAAAATCTGTCCATGGGGTTTTATTAGGCAGAAATGCCCAGCAGCTCTCATAGCATAGAGTGGAGACTATAAGCCTATCACCTTTACACTATTTGTTGTGGTCAAAAGTGTTTTTATTTTTCATGAATGTGTTACTAGTTGTCATTACAAACACATGCATGCCTTGATTAGGCTGCCACAGTCTCATAAATCATGTTTATGGGGGGAGCATTCTGCCCAACGACCAATCAAAGTGATTGACACTGTACTGGCCAATCACAGTGCATATTTTGCAGGACACGTATTGTACACTACACTCTAGTCTACAAGGTATCTGCACATTTAAACACTACGTAAGAAAGAGGCTAACGTTGTTGAAAGTTCGGCGGAGCAAGCAGTGCACAGATAGCAAGTCTTTGTGCACGGTAACGTTGCAACCTAACTTACCTTGAATATCATGGATGTGTACCCTTCAATCCAGTTACTGTAGCCCTTCTTTTGAATCATTTTGGGGATGTTGACGTTGTCCCTGTATGCTCTCCTTAATGTGAACATGAACAAATATTGTTACAATGTTTCACTCAGGTGTGTAAAGTAGAGTTTGGCTTCAAGGAGAACGAGATCCAACACATCGTCCTTGCCGTCCCCAAGGTCCTGACGGCCAACAAGAAGAAGCTGACGCAGATCTTTGACTACCTGCACAACACCATGAAGGTTCCCCACCATCTCATCGTCAAGTTCCCACAGGTAACTACGCTAGTCTACCAAACCGTTTAGTTCCCACAGGTAACTATGCTAGTCTACCAAACCGTTTAGTTCCCACAGGTAACTATGCTAGTCTACCAAACCGTTTAGTTCCCACAGGTAACTATGCTAGTCTACCAAACCGTTTAGTTCCCACAGGTAACTACACTAGTCTAATGGTCACCAAACCTTTTAGCTCAAGACCCAAAAGCTGTGAGATTTTATTTTTGCTTTAATCCAGTAGTCCGGGGACCACCAGTGGTCCTTGAAGGGGTTCCAGGTGGTCCCCAGCTAATGGTATGATGGAGGTGGTAACCAAACGGATCCTTAGTAGTTCTTTAACTCTTGAGCGTATAAAATGAAGCCAAATGGAACCTTACGGGTCCTTTGCCTATTTATCTCTTCTATGGTACCAACAACTTCCAACGCGAACAAAATATTATTTTCTTTTGGGTCTGAGAGGCTACACATCTCATCATCCGTGGCTCAAATTAAATAATGGACCTTGATGTGAAAAAGGTTGAAACGAACTAACTAACACACGTCTCTGTCCCTGCAGGTCCTTAACAGCAAGTTCCTGCGTCTCAGAGAGCGCCACCTGTTCCTGCAGTACCTGAACAAGGCCCAGTACGAGCCCTCCCTGCCTGGCTACGTGTCCCTGGACCGCCTGGTGGCCCTGCCCGATGACGCCTTCTGCTGCGAGGTGGCCTCCTCCACCCTGGAGGACTACTACCTGTTCCAGAAGACCCTGTAGACTGGTCCTTCTGACTAGAAGACTTCTTCTGGTTCTAGAAGACCCTGTAGTGGTCCTTCTGCTCTGAGGTGGCCTCCTCGGTAACCGGAAAACTCGCCCTCTTTCAAAGTCGCCCCAAACTCGTTTCCCAACGGGTCTGTGGCCTTAAGCTAGATGCAGAATAGACTAAAATCAAATATTTGCTTCTGGGGGTCCCTGGAACAAAGTATTTTGTGATGGGGGTCCGTGGCCAAATACATATCATTCTGGGGGTCCTTCACATGACAAAGTTTGAGAAACACTGATGGCAACATAAGTTTTTTTCAGAGAATTGTTATGATTTAGAAGACATTTGTAGAATGTGCCTATCAGTGGTTAAGGACCCCCAAAATGTGTTTTTGGCCGTGGACCCCATCTCAAAATATTTTGTTCCACGGATGGACCCCTATTGCAAACCTTTTTGTTCCAGGGACCCCCAGAAGCACAGATTTGATTTTAGTCTAATTTGCATATAGCTTAAGGCCACAGACCCGTTGGGAAACGGGTTTGGGGCGAGTTTGTTTTTGGGGCGAGTTTTCTGGTATTCGGCCTCCTCCACGCTGGAGGACTTCTACTTGTTCCAGATGGTCCTTCCTTCCTTCCTTCATCAGCGTGGAGCCTACTGTATGTACTCCATGACCCACAGGGTCTTCAACTGTTACCAGTAAGACGCCCTAAGGGAAGGCGAGAAGCGCCTCGCCACAAAGGGCGAGGTCCTGCTGAAACAACAGAAACTGACACAATGTCCATCCATATATAGGCATTCCCAGATATCTGCTTAACTCATTTGCTGCTCTTTTAAACATCGCTGAACTGAGATCCTGCCAAATTGTCACGCGCGCGCATGATCTGTGCACGGATCATCATACCAGGCGTGTGTTTAGACCCGACCAGTTTCCAAAAAGAAATATTCCATCGAAAAGAAGAAAAAAAAAAAAAATCCATCGGCGACCGTTGTCTGCCATGATTACAGGGTGATTACACTCTCTAATGCACGTTTCGCTATGGTAACGCGTGGGCACTTTCGCGCACATAGTGCACGATCTGTGCGCGGATCATCTGCTAGGCGTGTAGCCACTTGATTACAGTTTCCAAATCCAAAAATCTGATTGAAAAAACACCATTCCGTCGCCGTGCAGCTTCCCCTTCTGTTTACATGACAGCCAATGGAGGCGGGACTATGGCCGAGGCTCAGACCGGATACGGAAACCTGATCCGGTCGGAAAACGGAAATGCGGCTGGATAGAGTTCTCGGAGGGGCCGATAAAGTCCGGGACAACAATGAAGAGCGATCATACTTTTAATTGTTTCATAATTGCGACCGTAGGTCGCATTTACTACCAAAACCTCCACAGGCTGTCTGTGAGTGAGTCAGTGAGTCAGTGAGTCCGTCACACTCTTGCCCTGCTCATATCTCAACAACCGTTGCCCCATCCATGCCAAATTTTGCACACACACTCCTTGACTGCCAAACTACAACCTCCAAGGACCCCCGGAGCCCCAGGGACCCCCAGGTCCCTGGGGGACCCCCAGATGTAAAAAATGACCAAATGTGCAAAAATGACCACCCCAACGGGGCTGCTCACGGGGAATTCCCGGGGACCACCGACTCCTGGTGCTCCAGAACGGATGCAAAAGTGGTGGCGCCCCCAGTGGAGGACCCCCTGCCACTGCAGCGCACATAAAATGCCGTAACTCGGGCTAGGAGCGTCCGGGAGAGCCGGGGCCGGTACCTATTCGTCCGCCAAGGTAACGCGGAGACCCCACCCCTCATTTCTCACATGGCCCTATTCTAGCGCCACCTTCAGGCCGATTTTTAAAACACATTTTTGGACACTGCTCCTACAGTTTTTGCCCTAAAATCACGAATATCACTACACAGCATGTCTACACTCATGTCATCAACATGGATCAGGAAGATTTTGGAAAAACTAATTTTTGCCCTATTTGTGGAGATAAGCCACCTACGGTCGCTTATCTCCCGATTAGGGAGTCTTACTGGTGATTAAAACATATTAAATCTTCGGGCTCCTCGGGCATGGCAGGGCACAGCGGGAAATCTTCGGTTTCGGCGGGAATAGCAGGAAATGAGTTCATATTGATGACATTAGTCATCTCCATATATGGGCATGAAAGGAACAAGGACGGAATTTGCTTTCAAGTGTGACTCGTATCGCTGTTTATTGGACAAAATGTGGCCATATTTTCCCAAATGAAATGACTGATCATAGAATACTTTGAAATTCACTTCAACGTGTCAAACTGTCACTTTCTTCTTTTTTGCTGAAACCCTAAAAGCTAAGATACGTCCATACATATTCACAAACTGTACAGTTAAATGCATTTAAAAATATATTGTTTTTGTGTGTGAAAGGAAGATGGAGAAAGGAGAGAGTGAGCGACAGACAGTCCGCTTGTCTTTTGCCACTTATTATAGTTGGAATAAAATGTAATTACATTACTTTTCCCTCTGTGAACTATGTTGGTGTTTACCCTTGTTTAGTGCTGTCACAATTATTACATAATAATCGTCTAATCGCAATTATTTGACATAATCGCGATTATTTTTCATAATCGTC
Source organism: Nannobrachium achirus (assembly GCF_963921795.1). Classification (NCBI taxonomy): domain Eukaryota; kingdom Metazoa; phylum Chordata; class Actinopteri; order Myctophiformes; family Myctophidae; genus Nannobrachium; species Nannobrachium achirus. Next base: position 9,159,083 of record NC_137819.1, on the reverse strand, counting down.
ATAATCGTTTCCATGTTGAAACATTTTCATATATATTTTTTTAAGCAAAAAGTAGTGGTCGCATCACAACGCGTCACATCGCAATGTGTTGTGAGCTTCTAGATCGGCTATTTCTACTATCAATGTTCTTTTTTAAGTATAAAGTTGTCAAATATGTCAGTAATTTCTTTCTATATTTAGGTTATGTGTCATAATTGCCATGTGCAAAAGCCTAAAAGCCAAACAGAAATGTAATTGTCAACAACAAAAACACAATTAAATCATTATTCTACCACTTTTTCGAGTCACGTGTTCAAATACTGGATTCTGATTGGCTAAATTCCGGAGGTTATCAGAGGACAACTGCCGCAAAGTTGTGTGTCCGAGATCAATGCGCCTCAGTGTACATCCGGGGACTTCCCCCAACCAACAAATGACGGTGGCAACGGTCCTATGTTTACTAACGTGCATGCTATAGTCGCCGATTTATTTGGATCCAATGCAATCCGCCAACTTTAAAGCCCCTTTTCTCTGAACCTATGCCTTTCTGGAAGCGAACAGCCTCTATTTACGGCCGGAACGGTACTTCTAACTGACGTTAGCTTAGCTGTAAGCTAGACGCATGGATTAGTATGGAGTTGGCGCCATCTGTTGGTGAGTAGAAGATGGTGTTTGTGGAACTATCTGCTGTCTCGCGGAAGTTTTATAGGCAATAATGATTGTAACTTAAGATCCTTGCAAGTTACAACTATGTGTTTTCTTTCATGTATACGGGAAAAAGTGGTAGAAAAGCTATTTACCACTCGGGGTCGGACATTATGCTCTCATAATGTCCTGAGTGAGGTTGTTATCGGACGAGGCGCAGCCGAGTTTTTACAATTTGCAATGATCTACTAAAGCAAATATCGTACCGTTTGACTTTGAATATCTTAGCGTATCATTGCAATGAAAATAATCGGTATCAAATCGTTTTGCAATGCAAATAATTGGTTGTATGGAAACTAAGTATGTGTGCCTTGTATTTAGCAAATTTTAAGAGGGAAAATGAAAAAGAGGGGTCTAATTACTTTTCCATTCCATATAGCTACTCTTGGTCTATCGATAAATGTGTGTAATCTCTGTGTTCGTGTCAAGGTGCGGGTTTGTCCACGTGTGTTGTAATATGGGGGGATTTTTAATCGAAATCAGATTTCTTTTTTAGTTTGGAAGATTAAAAAAAAAAGGAAAATGGTCAAATCGGTACGGATCTCGCTCATTAGAGCACTGCAAAAAAGAGCAAGAAGAATATATTGTAAAAGTTGTCACTTATTTTTTATCTTTCTTTGTCTATGGTTTGGACTTTTTTGCCAATAGCTTTTAAAAAACATTTTTGAAACAATGTATTCTTTTTACCCAAAAATCGAATTGGAATCGAAAATCGACTTTTCTGGGGAATAAATCGGGATTTAGTTTTTAGGCCAAATCCAACAGCCCTACACACTGTAACTGTAGTGTCACTTTAAACTTGGATCCTGCTGGTAACCCAAGACATACTGTAGCTGTCAGTCCACCTCCGGGTGGTTAGTGGCCGGGGTGTGTGTGTGTGTGTGAGAGTGTGTGCGTGCGTGTGTGTGTGTGTGTGTGCATGTGTGTTCAGAGGACGGTGTGTGACAGCTTGTCCCAGGGTGTCACCTCTTTAACCGGGTCACAGTTTGTTGTAGTAACGGGGCCTCGGCAACCAAACCTCACCACAGAGTCCCTGGTGACATGGATGGCTCTGTCTGTGAAGGAATGTTGTGACACTTCAGTAAAGATCCCTTCTACCTCAGCCTCTCGTCCTCTGAACCCTCTGCACTTTATACAACTTCATCATCATCACTGACTTGTTGGTGGGTTTGACGTGGTCTCGTTGCATTATGGGATGTGGAACCTCAGGAACCATGGTGATGGTCCAGCCCATGAGGCCAGCGTCGTCCAGCCAGGTAGGGGGTCCTTGAACCCGTTTACACCTGCATCCGTCACTCTCGATTTTTATCCACTTTAACCATTATTTAATGTTATAACTATTGAAAAATAGCAAATATACAAGCTCACAGCGCAGCACCGAGTGCTGCGCTGCGAGCTTGTAGATCTGCTATTTTTGAAAAAATCTTGAACATTTTGTTTAAGTCGATCTTGAATATTTTTTGACCCCGATTCTATAAATGTCTTCTAAATCCTTCTTCTAAATCAGTGGTTCTCAAACTTCTTCATGTCAAGGACCCCCATAATGACATGTATTTGGCCGCAGACCCCCATCTCAAAATATGTTGTTTCAGGGACCCCCCAGAAGCAAATATTTGAGTTACAAATGTTCGCTTTTAAAAAGGTATATTCAAAGATTTGCTAAAATAGCAGATCTACAAGCTAGTGCTGTGCTGTGAGCTTGTAGATCTGCTATGTGTTAATGGTTAAAGCATAAAATAATGGTTAAAATGTTTCCAGGTCTTAATTCTGTGCACTAACTGTGACAAAGAGCGTAGGTCGACCATAGCTTTTTTCAGTGACGAAAACAAAATGAAAACTTAAGCCATAATCACTCAAACTACGACTAGATTTATTGTCAATGTTGTCAGCAAACAAAAACTAGACTAAAATGATAGAGAGGGACTAGTGGAGAAGAGATCCAGTAGAACAAGTCAATTTATGCTTGGTCGTGTGTGTGCGGATGTCGCGCTCCGTAGATAGCAGATCTAAGCTCCTAAGCCGATATTTTGATTATATAAAATGTACCCCCATTGACTCCGGATGGAGACGCATTTGGGTCTCCATCCGGAGTCAATGGGCCTACGAAGAGTTTCCTCAAACTATTGGCTTAGGAATACGACAAAAACTAAATATTATTGAACTCAACTCTTTCAGACCATTGGGAATGTATAGTATATTTTTTATGTTCTAATAATTGTGTGTGTCTCTCCCTGACAGGATGAGACAGGCAGTATCAAACATGGTGGACATCGTGGGGACTCTGCCGTGTCAAAGATCACCACAGACAGCGGGGTGGTGATGGAGGCTGGCAGAGACCCCACCCTCGTACCTGGAGCCCTGCCCAGGAAGCTGCCCCCTCTCACAGGTGGGTGTGTGTGGGTGCACAGATATAAAGCTAGATACCTCGTCCACCACTGCTCTTCATTGGCGCGACTGGTTAAACAGGACTGGTGGAAGTGCGCAAGGCACTCTGCCACTCAAAGTGACTACTGGCCAATCACAGTTAATTCTAATTAAAAGGAGCTTTATTAGCCCTATTCACGGCCCGCCCACTCAGCAAATTTCTCAGCAACTTCCTGGTGCTGACGTCAGTTTTGAAGGGGAAACTAACAGAAATCGCTGGACTTAAAGCCAACAAATCATTATTTCGAACGGTAAAGTAAATTATAATGCTTTGTGCCTTTTACTATCTTGTGTTCTTGATCATGCTAGCCGTATTTTAGACTTTACTATTCGGAAATTGCATTACATTTGCGGCTTTTAGCAGGGTTTTACCCTTCAAAACGTGACTTCAGCACCAGGAAGTTGCTGAGTGGGTGGGCCGTGAATTGGGCTAATTGGCATGAGGAGACAAACATTTACATTGTCAAAGCAAGTGCCTCTGGGAAAGAGGGAGTCCTGCCTCTGATAGGCCTACCGAACGTCCCCTTCTGTGACGCACGCAGAAACGTGCTTCAGAATTCAGGAAGCTTGTCTTAAAAAATGACAGTCCTCTTTTACCAACACCCCAGAACCTTTTTATGTGTGGGTGTGGGTGTGGGTGTGGGTTGGAGGGTGGGTGCATGCCTGTATAATTATGTCTTCAAGTGAGACTAACATAAGCAAAACGTGTCCTCTGATGTGGCCTATGATCTGTGTCTGAAATGGACTCTCCTTTACATACATGCCTGACTCTTTAAATTAGACACTTTTTATTAACTTTATTCTATGCTCTAATCTTTCACTCTATGTCGTATGTGAACTATAGACTGTCGGAGGTTAAGAAAATGTCCCCCCGTGACCCGTCTCTCTACTAATCAAAGCCTAACCACACATCACCAGATTTTCCACCGTGGAGGAAAGCCTGTATTCGTTATAAAACTAGGCCTGTGATCCGGTTTAGAAAAAGGAAGCGTGGTTCCGGTTGTCGTCGCATTGTTTTTGGTTCCCCACATAATGCAAATCAATTCGTTTATGCTCTCTAGTCACTCTACGAGTTAGAATAAAAGATGAACAAGCTACATAGCATTTTTTAGGTTTTACAAAATGTTTTTACTGATTACAGTATGTGCCTACCTACAATAACGTAGGTAGGGTCTACCTACGTTATTGTTTTCTAGATAGATATTCCTATGCATTTGTTGTAGGGATAGACCGATTATCGAAACGGGCGATTATCGAATTCGATATTCATACAATGAATTAATATCGAAAAATATCGATATCGAAAAAAAAGGTTGGGGGAAAAAAACGATTTTCTTTTTTTAACTATTTGTGCATCTTGGTAACTGATTTCCCTGATTTCCCGCTGTGGTATACGTTTTTAACACTGAAAAAATATTACCGCAATTTTAGAAGACATATACAAAAATGCAGAAAAAACAAAACAAAGCTAAAAAAAACTATTCAAGATTCCGATAAAAAAATTGCAAATCTATATGCAATGTGGCCTTGTGGAGTGAGTGTGAAAATATAGTGGCCTCTCCATCATCAAAGTTGCCCACCCTGTTCTAGGGTGATGCGGCGACTAGATGTGAGCCTCTAGAACATTTAGGATGGGAAAAATATATAAATGAATTAACCACCTAACCACCATTTAAAATTGGGGGATTTCTTTTATTTCTTTTACTCAACGCACATCGGTTCTTAATATCGGTTATCGGCCTCTTTGATCACAACAAATCGATATCGAAATCAAACATGAAAATCCCATATCGGTCGACCCCTAATTTGTTGTATTGTTGATGTATTGACATATTATCTTGCTTATTATCTTGCTTATTGTAAATCGCTCTGGATTAAGAGCGTCTGCTAAATGCCTACATTGTAAATTGTAAATTGTAGCAGCCGGCCTGGGCCCAGGAGGAGTGTCATCACTGCAGGGTCCAGATGCAGGCCTAGTGGAGCGTCCCGCCTCCAGCCAGATCCTGGAGCAGCTCCAGAGCCAGGGCATCATCCCTGCTGACCTGCCCAGGGAGAGGAGCAGCGTCTCTGGGGAGGCCTACAGCATTGTGGTGGGTATACCTGGAGGGAGGGATTGGACGATATTTTGTAATTGTGATTTACAATATTATCGCGATAATCAAAATATCAATGCTACTGACTCTTGAAAACAAAGCATTGCATTGGGAGGGGTTTGCCTACTTTAGAAGCCGTGAAGGGAACTGATCAAGGTCACCTTAATTCAAGTGACACATGCCAAAAAGAGGGGTTTTGTGATTTTTGTTTCTGAATATATTTCGGGGCATGTCATGTGGTCTACAGTACCTGCACAGCCGTTGTGATCTACTGGTAGATCACGATCTACCTTTTGGGCAGCCCTGAACTAGAGTGTTTGTTCAGGAAACAGGGGTCTCCCCTCACCCCCTCCTCTTTACAGCTTTAGGCAGAACATATATTTCCTGGCTAGGATACCAATGTCATTTCATTTCCTCTGTTAAAAAACCTGTGTTCCCCTCTGTGCCTGCCACCCCCCCCCCCCCCCCCCCCCTCCCCTGATATGCCCTCTGCCAATCAAACCCTGGCCTGGGAGGAGTCCCTTTGGTGCCCAAACAGACTAATCATCCAGTAATCTATAAGAATACAAATAAGAAGGAACGAAATCAATGAAATGGCCTCTACAATCATGAAAACCTCCACCAGCCTGTCAGTCAGTCCCTCCGTCTGTCCGTCACGTCACACTTTTGGCCCTCCGGCACTGTTGCCGGAGATGTGTGTGTCAAACTTTGCACACACACTCCTTGGCTGGCAAACCACAACCTCCGCCCCTGATTTCTCACATGCCCCTCTTCTAGCGCCACCATGAGGTTTCTAAGGCCAATTTGTGTATACCTGACGGTCGCTTATCTCCCGATTAGGGAGTCTTACTGGTATAGAGATATTTAACCGGTTACTGATTTGTGATTGTTCAAAGAGATGATTGTAAGGTGACAGCTTCTATAATAATGAATGTGCAGTTTCATAGTTTCATATTCAGATACAAATGTCTCTCATACAGCAAGGAGGAGAACATAATTATGACCATTTTTCACAGTGAGTGCAATTTTTGCTCCAGGGTGAAATGTAGGCTTTTAGCGCCCTCTAGTGGACAGGTGTGCTGTGCAGACATACATACACACACACTGACAACCATTCTCTTTGCAAAGGTTTTGCTTCATGCTCGACTGATAACCAAGTTAATCGCACAGAACTAGTGAAAATAGCATCCCTGAAGGGGATGCTGGCATTCACTGTTGTTTTGGGCTTCCCTGACACAGAGTTTAAAATGAGCAAAGGGTAAAAATGGCCAATATGTGTTGTTTTTTCTTTCCTATTACTGTGGGAGAGTGAATTGTCATTCAAGCAACAAAGGTGAATACCAATACAGGAAGAAAAAAGATTACCCCCCCATTTTGACTATTTGGTCGGCCCTACCCAGACGTTTGGCTGTGTTGCTCATTCCAGATTCCACCAATGTCCGATGCTTACAAGCTGTACCTCGTTGTAAAGGTGACTAATCAACAATAAGAATGATATAAAACACAAGGGGTTACGTTTCCCAAGTTACGTTTCCCAACTTGTATATACATTACGTGTGCGTGTGCGTGTGCGCGTGTGTGTGTGTGTGTGTGTGTGTGTGTGTGTGTGTGTGTGTGTGTGTCAGTTGTCAGATGGAGAGGTGTCCAGCAGACGCAGGCTGCCAGCCAGACTGGAGTCTCTGAGCAGCCCCGCCCCCAGCAGCAGGGAGGCCGTCGACCACAAGATGAGACTGACTGAGGAAAGATCCAAGGTACGCTCCTGTTACCCCCCTGTACCCCCTCCTCTCTGTGTCACACATACACACACATTGGGCCCGATTCATCAATCTGGTCGTAATTATAGTGTAAATAAAGTGACAAAATCTGGCATATATTTCTGTCTTACCTTCAAAATCCTTAAAAAAAAACATTGCTGAATCTGACCCTAACTTGGGAATTGTCCTAAATGCCGGTACGATCAAAATATGGGTGTCATCTGGCCATAAAGTGCTTGATGAATCGGGCCCATTGCCTCACACTGATATTGAGCCTGTGTTAAAGGAGTAGTGCACCCCCAGAATTACTTTTTTCTCTATTGATTAACACGCCACGGAGTCGGAGACTTGGGGTGCGTTTGGAAATTTGCACTCGACGCACTGGTGTGCCATGTTGTCGTTCTTTTATTCGGTGCACTTGGTGCGTTGTCGTTTCGGAAATCCAGTGCGCTGCGCACCGGTGTGCTGAGTGCACGCACTGACCGACCCTACCCAGAAGATGGGGTTTGGCGGTGTGGTGCGTCAGTGCAGTGTTTTGATTGGTTGGTTTTCATGGCGGTGTCTCGCACTTCTCAGCTGTGAACAATGGCGTAGGAAATGATAACAAAATGTACTATTTGCTGCTTTATTGGTCCTTTGGGCTTTATTGTTACACACGCATCAACGTGTAAACTAAGAGCAGGTAGGCCAATGTTATGAATTAAATTACCTATCAATAGCAACGTTGCGTTAGCAACTGCTGCTTTTAAGAACGTTTTCCGACTGAAAAAGCACACAGCTGCCTCAGCCTCTTATCTCGTCGTTGGTAAATAAGCCACACTGAATGCACTCTCAACGTCACCGCCCACTGCACTGACTACACTGAGCACACACCCAGTGTGCATTTCCCAACGCACCCAATAATTCAATTGCCGTATTTTCCGGACTATAAGGCGCACTTAAAAGCCTTTAATTTTCTCAAAAAACTACAGTGCGCCTTATAGTCCAGTGCGCCTTGTATATGGATCATTCATTGACATTGACATTCCCTTTAGCACAGCTCCATCTGTTTGATGCATAACGCAACGGTAGCGTCTATTATGTGCGCCTTATAGTCAGGTGCGCCTTATATATGAAAACAGTTTGAAAATAGACCATTCATTGACAGTGCGCCTTATAGTCAGGTGCGCCTTATATATGAAAACAGTTTGAAAATAGACCATTCATTGACAGTGCGCCTTATAGTCAGGTGCGCCTTATAGTCCAGAAAATACTGTATATCTTTTTTTGTATTTGTCCGGTAAGACAAACATATAATTATAGTAAATTTACCTCTATTGATTCCAGATTAAAGTCCAATTCCTCGGGGCTGCATTGGCTCAGGAGGTAGAGTGGGGCCCGTCTTGGAATCCCAAGGTTCCAGGTTCGATTCCCGAGCTCCTTCTGGCTATATTGACCCGATTCTATGAATGTCTTCTAAATCCTTCTTCTAAATCAGTGGTTCTCAAACCTTTTCATTTCAAGGACCCCCAAAATTACATGCATTTGGCCGCGGACGACCCCCATCTCAAAATATGTTGTTCCAGGGAAGCAAACATTTGAGTTACAAATGTTCGCTTTAAAAAAAGATATACTGCATATCGTCACTGTCTGGTCAACTCAATTTTTTAAGTTTTTGATTATTGTTTTTGCATAAATCAGGCTATTGAACACCCTTTACATCTGAGTGTTGGTTAAAATAATATTGAAGCAATGGAAAGTAGTAAAATGTGCTTGGAACAAAACCTCCTAACTCCACAGTTTCTGCCAAACCAGCTAACTCCACCCGATTGGCCCTCTTTTTTTTTTCTTTTTTTTTTTTTTCATAAATATGTGCTATTGAACACCCTTTACGTCTGTGAGTTGGTTAAAATAATATTGAACCAATGGAAAGTAGTAAAAAGCCTCCAAAAACTCCACTTGAGCTCATTTTCCCGAAATTGAACATTTTGGAGTTAGGAGGTTTCGGCCCGACAGCAGAGATACTGTATATAAGATTTGCAAAAATAAAATCACTATTTTTCATATAGCAGATGTACAAGCTCACAGCGTGGCACTTGGTGCTGCGCTGTGAGCTTGTATATCTGGTATTTTCTAATAGTTAAGGCATAAAATAGTGGTTAAAGTGGTCCCAGGTCTTAATAGAATAAAGGTGACTCATATTTAGGTTCAGATAATGTTCTCCTCCTCTCTCTCTCTCTTTCTCTCTCTCTCTCTCTCTCTCTCTCTCTCTCTCTCTCTCTCTCAGCTGAAGGAGGATGAGTTGAAGTCTGGTCAGAGGACCAAGTCTGCACGCCTTCGCCCCACTCCTGCTGCTGCAGCCCCCGCCTCCTCCCCGGGCGAGGAGGAGGACCCTGCACTCCTCCCCACGGACCCCCCGGGGGGGAGGAGGAGCCTGGGGGACCCCCTGCACCCTCCATCACCACCACCATCACCACCACCCCAGCACCACGGCCAGGTCAGAGCGGCCGCCCGCGGGGAGCCCGAGGGGCGAGAGTGGGCAAGAGAGGCTGCGAGCCATGGCGTGGGTGGAGAGGATGGAGCAGCGAGCAGAGGGGACGGTACAGAGGAGGGGCAGGGGCAACTGGAGAGTCTGGAGCTCCTGGATGCTGAGCTGGAGACTGTGGAGAGCGACGACACCTTCCAACACGCAGGACACGACGACGACGACATATTTTAAAGGCGACAGGTCAGCCCTGAAAGGCAGAGAGACAGAGAGAGAGGTGAGGGCTGTCCAGGGGTCTTCAACGTTTTCAGGCCAAGGACTCCTTAGTTGAGAGAGAGATGAAGCTGGGATCCCCACAACCTGTTCATAGATTCCATATAGTTTCATAAACTTGACAGCACAATCATCAGTGTATTTTGGATTCATGTCAATTAATGTTTTCAGATATTTAACCACTTAAACCGTCAATAATTAATAAACATGACCTTCTTTTTCCCCTCTACACCAAACCTCTTTGCCGAAAATAGCCGATCTACAAGCTCACAACGCTTGTAGCTCTGCTATTTTTGGCTAAAGTTCTCAGAATATGGACACTAGGGTTCAAGTGGTTAATATAAAAAAGGAGAAAAAAAATGTTTTTATGACACAAAGATTTGGAGGACCCCCTGTAGTGACTCTGAGGACCCCCTAGGGGTCCTGGACCCCCTGTTGAAGACCCCTGCCATAGACTGTCTCTGACTAGCTCTGGTCCTGACAGGCAGCTGACTAAATGACAAGACCAGGATTTCTTACGAGGGCTCAACTCCAGTCAAAATAAACTAAACTACTTCGCTACTCACCAAACCAAAGGTAGTTTTGCGTTGTTGAAAGTCTATTCTCCGTGGTGGGAAACCTCTCAGCACCCCACCCACTCTGCAAAATACATTATTTTTGTCATGAAATAAAACGCATCCAACTTGACCGCTGCTTATTTCCTGGTTGTGTCCTGGTTGTGTCTGCGGTGGTCGCTGGGTGGCTCGAGGTGGGTGCATTTTATTTCATGACAAAAGTAATGTATTTTACAGAGTGGGTGGGGTGCTGAGAGGTTTCCCACCGCGGAGAATAGACTTTCAACAACGCTAAACTACCTTTGGTTTGGTGAGTAGTGAAGTAGTTTAGTTTATTTTGACTGAAGTAATTTAGTTTAAGTTGAGCCCTCGTAGGGGCTAAGAAATCCTGGTCTAGTCTTTTAGCCAGCAGTCTGTCAGAGCATCAGCTGACGCTCTAGACCAGAGCTAGTCTCCAACCACCAAACTTTTCGTCGGAATAAGGTCCCGAAATGACTTCACTCGCAACTTCTGAAAAGCATTACCCCCTAGTTTGAGTTTGTAAAGCTGCGCGTCGGAAAGACAGTATGGACATCCCTATATTGTCCCTCTTCCAGAGACAAGTTGGTCCTCACCACCACCACCAGGTCTGTTGATTTGAAGACCAGCAGTTCTCAACTGGTTTCATGGCGTAATTCAGAGCCAGAGTTCTGCACTGTTCTACCAAAGAGACAATCTGTAATCCTGTTGGAAACGCCTATCTAACATCTCAGTTTTACATCCACAGCCACAGCCAAAAGCCATGGTTTAGCCACACAATAAGCTCCCATTTTTTGCAATTGTTTTGCATTTTTTTAATTTAATAATAATAGTAATAATAGTAACATAAATAATAATGTCCAAAATGGTTTCATCCATCTTCAACCGCTTATCCAGAGTCGGGTCGTGGGGGCAGCAGCTCCAGCAGAGAGCTCCAAACTTCCCTCTCCAGAGCAACATTAGCAACTTCCTCTTGGGGGATCCTGAGGTGTTCCCAGGCCAGTCTGGAGATTTAATCACTCCAATCTGGCCCTCGGCCTGACATGGGGTCTCTTTCCAGTGGGACATGCCGCGAGGACCTCTCTAGGAAGGCGCTCGGGAGGGCATCCGTACTAGATGCCCTAACCACCTGACCAGCTGACTCTAACCCTAACCCTAACCCTAACCCTAACCCTTTCCAAGTGTAGGACAGTTTATAGTTTACAGTTTAGGCATTAGCAGACGCTTTTAATCCAAAGCGACTTACAATAAGCAGATAACATCACAATAATAAACAAGATAATATGTCAGTACATCATCAACAATATAACAAATGCAAATGTATATCTATCTAGAAAAAACACAATATAATCAAAGTTCTAAAAACCTAAAAACAAAAAAATGCTAACTAGCTTCATGTATGGTCATTGATTTTTTTTCTGTAGTGCTAAGGGTTTAGGTGGAGTCTGAAAAGGTGAGTCTTCAGTCCACGGCGAAAGCTAGCGAGTGAGTCCGTTGTTCTAAGTGCGACAGGGAGTTTATTCCACAACTTGGGGGCCAGGAGGGCAAACTGTCTCGGACGAGCGGTAGGAGCAGCGGTTCTACTCCAAGTCTCTCTTGGGTGGCTGAACTTCTCACCCTATCTCTGAGGGAGACACCAGCCACCCGTCTGAGGAAACCCGTCTGCCTGAGAAAACTCGGGCGCTTGTATCTTATTCTTTCGGACATGACCCACACTTCATGGTACACCAGTGGTTAGCACACCGACAATAAGATATATACAATTCATCTTTTGGTTCAAGCAAGCCCCAGCTTGCCCTGCGAGGAACCGACTGGTCTTGACTTTCACTGGAGAGAACAGGCCACACTGGGCCAATGTGAAGATCACATTACCATGCATTCTCTCAAACAATTCAGCAGTAGAGATGTGTTTTAGTCTTAGTGTTTTGTAGTAGCCTAGGTTATGAAATGTTGGAATGTGAGGGGTTATTGTTTAATAAATATGACGATAGAAAATACACCCTTACACTGCCGAACTGCACGGTAGAAAAGCAATGTTTCTGTCACCAATGATAATTTACAATTTAGGCATTTAGCAGACGCTCTTAATCCAGAGCGACGTATACAATAAACAAGGTAATAAACATCAATACATTGAATGCATAGAAATATAGTAATCTAAGAAAAAACACAGGTAGACCATGTACCTATTCAGTAAGAAGTGAGTCTTCAGTCCACGGTGGAAGCTAGAGAGTGAGTCTGTATAGTTCTCAGTGCAACAGGGAGTTTATTCCACAGTTTGGGGGCCAGGAGGGAGAATTGTCTAGGACGAGTGGATCGTTGTCCTGGGGTTTTTAGTGAGGGTTCTGTCAGCATCCCTGTGTGAATACTTCAGTTAAAATACCTCTAAATTTTACTTATGTACAGTACTTGAGTAAATGTACTTACTTACTTTACACCGCTTTCGTGCAGTTAGACAGCAAATGTGTGTTTTTTGTTGTTGACAAGTACGTGTTTGCCTTCTGGCTCATAGTTTCTATTCTAGGTGTACAAAGATCTTTTTTTCTAAACGATTTATGATAAATAATATTGGAAAGTTATCATATAAGCTGAATACACACTTTGACGTTTCCATAACGAAAGGTTATTGCCAATTATACCAAGAAGATTCGATCTTATCTTAAATCCAAGTGAAATGTGGTAAATGTTTGTAAGAATGCTGAACATAATATACCTCCAGCATCAGGTGGCAGTTCACCTGTCACACCACAAGAGGGTGCTGTTTCAGTGGAATAGAGGTCCAGGTCAGCCCTACAACAGGTGACATAATGATGCCATTGAGCTTGTAGAGGAACTCAGCCTGCTGGTGTGTGTGTGTGTGTGTGTGTGTGTGTGTGTGTGTGTGTGTGTGTGTGTGTGTGTGTGTGTGTGTGTGTGTGTGTGTGTGTGTGTGTGTGTGTGTGTGTGTGTGTGTGTGTGTGTGTGTGTGTGTGTGTGTGTGTGTGTGTGTGTGTGTGTGTGTGTGTGTGTGTGTGTGTGTGTGTGTGTGTGTGTGTGTGTGTGTGTGTGTGTGTGTGTGTGTGTGTGTGTGTGTGTGTGTGTGTGTGTGTGTGTGTGTGTGTGTGTGTGTGTGTGCGCGCGTGTGAAATCCAATATTCTAACTTCAAACAGCTGCAAGTTCCTTCATGTTTCAGACAGAGACAGCAGTGGATGATGTGGAGGATGGTTGCCGAGGCCATGTAGCATCAAAACAAGCTGTGGCAACTTGGCTTTCAGGATTTAATACAATTCAATTAATAGCTTTTATATTCATTATAAAACTGCAATATGACCTCAATTGGAAAACGTTAATTGACTGATGATCAACAACAGTGTGGTCAGGTCTCATTCTGATCTGCCTAGACTAGACTAGATGTTCTCAAACGTTTGTAGGCTACTATTACAAGGAGGACCCCATCATCCCATTACTCTGAGAGTGAAGCTAACCCCCCCATCAATGCGTTCCTTGATGGGGGGGGGGGGGGGGGGTCCCTGCCCTGAACCCCACTTTACCACTTCAACTGACCTGTTGGCCTATTTCCAATTAATTCTAACACTGACAGTGACTGTAATCCTTAATTGGACATTGATTTCATATTCCTATTGGCCGGTGGTTCTCAAAGTGGATTCCAGGGACTCTGTGGGTTCCTTTTGGCGGCCTGATGGGGTCCAAATTGACCCTTACAAGTCTAACTCTGACAGCGCAGGTTCATTTGGTTCCATTTGTACACTGTCAGAGTTAAGGGGAGATCTTGAAATGTGAAAGTTTGAGAAACACTGCTATGTGCCAAGTACTTCCATGATTGGACACTTAAGAAGGCCTTAATTGGGGCTGTGCTGCACTGCACTGGTGAACGTGAATTCAAAAGACAACGTTTGGATAACAGGGTGTTTCAATCCGATATATCAGGCTATTCTAAAGGTAAGAGCATAGCCAGCATGCTGCTGCACGCGAACCAAGACAAGGAGAGCAACCTGATCCTCTCGGTCTCTTTGTCCAGCCTGGGACACCTGACACTGGGCCTTAACACCCGACACTGGTCCCTTGATGAGGAGACTCTACAGGGCGTGTGGCCAAATAAATAAACCATGGATGATACCAAGGTGCACAGACACCCCCCTCTTCCAAAAAAGGACGCTCCTTCTATCCAGGGGCGCCACAAGGGGTAGGAAAGTGGGACCGAGTTACTGGGGCCCCAAGGTGGAGGGGCCGTAATAACCTTAGCCTATCTATTGAAAAATAGCAGATATACAAGCTCACAGAGCTTGTAGTTCTGCTATTTTTGAAAAGTTGTGAAAATGTGTGAAAATCTTTGAATATATGTATTTTTTAAGCGAACATGTCTAACTCAAATTTTGCTTCTGGGGGTCCCTCGAACTAAATATTTTGAGATCGGGGTCCGTGGCCAAATACATATCATCTTGGGGGCAGGGGCGTAGCCAGGAATTAAATTTTGGTAGGCGAAGCCAGCCCCCCCCCCCCCCTGTTAAAACACTATTCCAGTATATTCAGTGTAAGGGCTAGTTATTTTCAAAAAGCACAGTATGGAGCATTACAAACAAGGCGAACATTGCTCCCAAATAGTGACATAGGCCTATTTCAACTTGTGATTACAACACTAGCTAAATTAGTTCAAAGTAAACTTGTGTCCCTTAAAATACATGGCTCACAACAACATGCGGCGGGGCTTGAGCTTGAAAATATCGATAATTTTGAGAGTGAACTACTCCTTTAATGAAATACATTTTATTTTTTATTTAAGGCCCATTCCCACTGGGCTGGATTTAAACAACACAATGATCACGTATTGTGTTTGGAAGCTGTTTACCTACTACATTAAGGACTTTATTCATTTGGAACAGAGGATATCCTACAGGTAGGAGGAAAGCAGAATGGACTTTGTTCAGTGTGTTATTGTCTCTGTTGTTGCGACTTGAGTTAAATAGCCCGGCAGCCCAAATTTACATATCTCTAAAAGGGTAACACTTTCTCAATGGCCAGGCCGCCTACTAGTCAATGAATGGAACTGGTTGAGTAGCCTGGCTCCAGCCAATAGACCCGCCCACTCTCTGAGCCAGCGTCGAGTCGGAAATCAGGCTACTGGTTGAGCGACATTCTATAGGCCTATGGTCCTCTCCACACTGTAGGCCTACTGCCCAGTCAGGCCTTTACACAATGGAAATAAGAGACTTTTTTTTTTTTTTTTTTGGGGGAGATTTTTTATTTTTTTATTTTTTTTTGCCAGATCATTTCTCAGTTGGTAGGCGGTCGCCTCGTTCGCCTACCGCTGCCTACGCCCCTGCTTGGGGGTCCTTGACATAGGTTTCTTGCACACATTTTCATGATTTTTCAAAAATAGCAGATATACAAGCTAGCTTATATCTGCTATTTTTCAATAGTTAACATTCATGGGGGGCCCGCAGTGAATCCTTGCACCCAGGGCCCAGAATTTGGTGTGACGCCCCTGCTATCTATCAAGTTGCCTCTGAGTCTCCGACCACTGTTGTGTTAGTACCGGAGATAATAACCCTGTGGTTTATACTTGGTCGTACCACGGTGTATAAATTACATTTAGATCACTTTAACATAGGCTATCATTTAGGCCGTACCACGGCACCGGCACCGCACGGAACAGGAACAGTGGATTAGTCCAAATGGAACTGCCTGCCTCTGAATCATTTACTACACCATCACCTGGTGTCACATTACCCGGGATGAAGTTAGTAGGCCTTAGTTAGTAGAAACTTGTTCTAGCCTAAGAGGAGCCCAACGGCCCTGTCTAGAAGAACAGGGGTTAATGTCATCATCAGCCGTTTGAATCAGTCATGTTTACAGACTGACTGCTGTCCAGATGCACCTGAACGGGATTGATCTTTGATGGTTCATCTATTTATTGATGATCATCTCCTTCGCCATGTGCGTAATTGTCGTGTCCGTGCGTAATTGCGTTACGCGCGACGGTCATGTGTTCTTCATGTTCACATTGTGTTGTAGTAACCATAAAGCTACAGGCTATATAATGAGTTATAGAGCATTATCACCCTTGTTTCAGTATAGGCTTTACTAAATTAATATGAATCCATGTCATTTAAACGTTTCTCTACTCGTGTGTGTGTGTGTGTGTGTGTGTGTGTGTGTGTGTGTGTGTGTGTGTGTGTGTGCGCGCGCGCGCGTGTGGTGTGCGCGTGCGTGTGTGAGTTGAGTTTGTTAGCCTATACAACCCAATGTACTTTGGGATAGACTTGCAAATCCAAGCAGGTTTAATCTAAATAACAGTCATGAACCACAAGGTGAGAAGGCTTCTGACTCCTCAGCTTCTTTAACACTGATCTGAATGTGATGCAGGTTGCTGAGGCCATTTAGCATCCATTGACACCCCTGAACCTTTGGCTTTCTATAATGCAGGAACAGGTGCTTAATGAATGCTGCTAAACAATTAAGCTGTCAGGATTTTAATTCACATACCTTTATATTCATAAAACTGCCTATATTGTTCTATCTATGTGGATGGGCTGTCTCCACTGCACTGTGCACTGTGCCTGGGAGAGGCAGGGGCTGACATTTCTAAAGGGGCCTTTTAGTGAAAATATCGAAAAGAGCCGACCTCCAAGCTCACAACGCTTATGGAGGTCGGCTATTTTTGATGCTTGGTTTCTACGCAGAGAGGACAGTTCGTTGAGTTTGGACAAGACAATTCTCTTGAATGCCGCCTTCGGGTATATGGCATGGAAAGAGGGCATTTTCATTTCTTTCACCATTGTAAAAACTGCATTCATGGTCTGGAGAGGGCACTTTTTTACAGATGTATAAAAGGGTAGGGGCTCAAGCCCCCTATGATGTCTATGTGTGTGTACGTGCCTGCACTGTGCTGCTGGCTAACTGAAGTGAATGACACATCATGACATAATACATGTGGCCTCAGGTCACCTGAAGAGGCAGACCTTTTCACCAATTTCCATTGATACATAGGCTATACTATAGGCTAGCCTACATATTCCATCATGTGGACCATAGGGGCCTACTAATTTGACTTATAAAGTTGAATGGGATTCATTTCCCCCTCCTTTTTTCTCAGTTCACCAAACCAAATGTCCTTGCCACTATGAAGCCTACATCAAGCATAACAGGGTCATAGCTCATATAGGACCGCCTATATCTTCAACGGCATTTCATTCTAAAACATTCTAAAAGTCGTTCTACAGATGCTGTAAAATCCTGTTATGTGTCAACAACCACTTGAGGATTAGTGTGAATAGACTTTAGTGTTCCATGTGTGTGTGAAAGGCAGCAGCAGCAGCAGCAGAGGTGCGTTCTTTTCACCTATAGCGCCAAACAGCTGTTGTATGGCCCCGCGACGCACGCACGCAGCGCGCCCATAGAGCGCGCCGCCTGCGGGGACCACTAGGGGACCACTGATGGGGACCACTGGCTGCCTGGGGGCGGGCATCGAACCGAGCGCATGCACCGCCCTCCCCTCCCTCCAACCCGCAGAGGAGAACTGGGTGGAGTTTAACTTGCCGAGCAGCGCTTTTAGGAATGATGTCCCGGCGGAGCGGCGTGTAGTTTATTTAGAACAGCAGCAGTTTACCAAAGAACAGCCTGACAACAACACCTGATGAATACACCACCTACCTCTGACTCTGTGGACACCCTATCTCTCTCTACCATATCTCCTCTCTCTCTCTCTTCTAACAGTCATCCTCTTCTGAGGCAATAACTTATTGATAAGGAGAACTTTATTGCACTATTATATTTTTTTATTGTTCCTATTTATTGTTCCCTTTTTTTAAGAGATTTATATATTTTTGCACTAAAAACTAAAAGAAGAAGTATCGAGCTATCATAAGAAGATGCACACCACGCAGAAGGACACCACCTACACTAAGATCTTCGTCGGGGGTCTTCCCTACCACACCACCGACTCCAGCCTCAGGAAATACTTCGAAGTGTTCGGAGAGATCGAGGAGGCGGTGGTGATCACCGACCGACAGACCGGCAAGTCCAGGGGATATGGATTTGTAAGTAGCCTATATGATTCAGTATTATGGTTATTCTGAATGGGACTTTCTGCATGCGATAATTCAACATAGGTAGGCCTATATTTGTCTGTGCGCTCACAGTGCCTGCATGCCATCACATGTCATCACTTAATGTTGGGAGTTGGGTTTAGTTGCATGCGTGCAGTTTAGTTTCACAATATTTAATTGACCATAATTTATGTTTTTACTGTAGACCATGGCTCTAATCTAGCCCTGCTCTAATCTAACTAAACCTCCCAGTTAATTTAACCCTGGAATCTATCCTTGTATGTCATCTATGTGTTTTATCGAGTCTGACTTTTGCTTTTGTATACGAAAGTAAAAGTCAAACTCGATCAAATAGGCCTAGCCTACATAGATGATGATGATGATGATGATGATATAGTCTTAATCAAGGGCTGCTGCTGCGGCTGCATGCGACTAGTGTACAAATGTAACCTAACTAAAAGTTGGATGCCGGCTTCTTCCCGGCGCTGGATGCATTTGGTTACATCATTCCTGAGTGGATCTAGTGTTGTAGGCCTATAATACACCACACTCAGACAAAATGGATAGCCTAAAGTTAAAAGTGAGGATTGTATCTGACAGACTGTGTGGACACTATAGGCTATATGAACCCCAGCATGTTTCTAAACCAGTTGCGCACAACAAGTGGAAAGTTCTGGTTCATGCATGCATTCATGCATCATCATTATCATCAGTGGAAAGCAACTATTAGTAGATTTACTTAAGTAGGCCTACCTATGTACTTTAAGTACAATGTTGAGGTATTTCCTACCAATAGGCTACTTTTACTTCACTCCACTACAGCTCGGCTCCAAATATTGTACTTTTACTCCACTTTAGTTACAAGTTACTTTGCAGATATCACTTTATTATAATATTTTAAAACATACATAAACCAGTTAACCCCTATTTTATACCTAGGCTATTGATGCGATGCGTTGTGAGCTTGTAGATCGGCTATTTTCAATCATTTTGTACATTCATTTTTGGTAGGCCTACAACAGAACAGAGCATTTTATTGCAGTTTTGATACTTTTACTTAAGTATGATATGTGAGTACTTTTTCCACCACTGATTATCATCTCCATGCATGCACACTCCCTCACAGCTGTCATAACTCATAATGATGTCTTCTTTGGACTGTATAATCTGGTAGAAAGCATCCTTATCTCTTGTACAACTCCTGTCAGATGAACTATGCTATTTATAACTGGTCCATTCACAGAAAGCATACAGTAGGCTAGAGCAGTGTTTCTCAACTTTTTTCTGCATGGGCACACTTTTCATGTCCCAAGAATCCATGGGCACACCAACATAATACAGGGGTGTAAATATCGTCACTGTCGGGAAGAAACCTTGTTTCTCCAAGTTTCAAATGTGTACCGGTACGTTTCTTCGCAAAGTAAAGCCCTGCTTCATCATACAAGGCTGTCGCACAACAGTAGTGAAAACAGCAGGTCTACAAGCACACAACGCCTCCACCGCGAGGCGTTGTGTGCTTGTAGATCGTCTGTTTTCACTAGTTTAAATCATTTTTTAAAATGATAAATACAATACTGGCTTTCATGCAGTTTCAAGGGGCACACTTGACCCATCTCAGGGGCACACCAAAGGTCCCCAGGCACAGTGGTTGAGAAACACTGGGCTAGACTACTTGTACATCATTTGTTGCTGTGCAGTTTAGTGGTTATAACATTTAGATCCATTACTGTGAGTCTGTCTTGTTCATGTGCATGGCCAGGACATGTCAGACTGGTCAGACTGACATGCCAGGACATGTCTGTCTTTCTTTCTTTCTTTCTTTCTTTCTTTCTTTCTTTTTCTTTCTTTCTTTAATTATTTTCAAGATACAATGTTTTTGTTGCTTTTTACCTTTATTGATATACAGTAGTAGTCTGACAGGTAATAGAGAGGGAGAGAAGGGGACTTTAGGGGAGTGACACGCAGAAAAGGTAGTCAGGATCGGGAGTCGAAACCCGCGTAACTAAGCCCAAATATGGAGATACTTGATGGCATATATAGTGACAACATCATATAGTGACAACATCATATCTGTGTGATGCCTTCAACTACTCAATGGGTATTGCACTGTCTGTGACAAATGATATGCCATGATGAAGAGTGCTGTTTTAGGACCCCTAGTTGTGCTGGCATCTCTGTGACAACATCGCATGCCTGGTCTGATTAGGTGTAACAAAATGGATTCACCTTTCAGTGTTGTTGTCAGAGATGGCGCGAGCAAATGTCATGCTCTCTGAAGAGCAGTTACAGTGGTCTTTATGTTACCATGTGTTCACTGATCCATTTAGAGAAAAAGTAACGCACATCCTCCTGTCTTTGGTGCTGAGCTAAAAACTGACAGTGCAGTAGTACTAGAAACAAACAAGATAGCTCGCACTCACTTTCTCTGTAGCTCCAATTTTTATTTAGCAAAACAGCAAAAAATATAGACGTTTCGACCCCTAAGGTCTTCTTCAGTATGACAGGAAACAGGAGAACAATGTCTTTAAATACATTTGTGTCACTTGATAATCATTAGCCCCACCTGGTGTGTGGGAGCGCATATCAGTGATGAGTTAGACATGATTCATAAGTAGAAAAAGATTCACAGCAGTTATATAATTACAAATGACTGTACATGATTTTCTAGTAATATTTTTATGTTTTTTTTTCTTTTTTATAAAAATAGACATTTGCAAAATTAAAAACGTCTCAAAGGAGATCAGATCTCCTTTGAGATCCAATCACCATTCATTCCATGTGGACACACCTTCTGCAGAACCCGAATCACACATGGGTGGGTTACCAACAACATGTGTTTAAGCTCGTAGCCCAATCAGGGACCAGCATTTCTGGCAACGTCATCAATAATAGCCAACTAGCCCTTACCCGTTCAAAGATATGAGCTCCGAAATGATGTGCAGTGTGTGGGTTATGGGATGTGTGCACTGTGCATACAGTATATGAGGGATGGAAAGTAACTTTAACTGTAGGAGCATCAATGTAAGAAATACCCGTTTCGTTTAATGGCTAACCCCCCCCCCCCCCCCCCCCCCCCCCCCCGCCCGCCCGCCCGCCCGCCTGCACACACACACACACTCCCCCCCCCCCCCCGTGTGTGTGTGTGTGTGTGTGTGTGTGTGTGTGTGTGTGGGTTTGTGTGTGATTGTGCATGGCCTGAACAACAGCGCCCCTCCCTTAACATGTGTGGTCACAAAAGGTACTGTAGGCTAAATAGATATAGATACACCATAAAAATGCTATTATACAGCATACGATTTGTGAAAGTGACAAACGGGCTTCACAGTTATGTCAGGTGTGTTCATATGCTGATGGTGATGCGATTTTAGATCAATTGCTGCAGCCACCGAGGAGAAACGCTGTTTCATACAGACAGACACTCACTCACTCAGACAGACATTCGCAAAATTATAGTATAGATGAGGGACCAGTATTCCTGGTGATGCCATTGGTGATGTCATGATGCCAGTGGTGAGCGCACATCATGGCCCGCTCTGTTGGCACACAAGTAGGCCATAATTGTGCACAAGAGGCAAGTTGGCACCTCGATACTACAGAGTGCAGTTCTAGTTGACCCTGTAAAGAACCTGTGTATGTGTAAGAAACATGACAGACCCCTATGTGAGCTTGTAGATCTTCTATTTTCGCTATACTGTTGAACATCTGTATGCACCTGCACCTGTCAGAGGAAGGGGGGTACTTGGCTTTGAAATCAGTATAAGGGGCCGGGGTACTGCAGCCGGAGAGGTTTGAGAACCACTTTATTATTCTGCGATTGGCTAGGTATGTATTTACGTATGTATGTCGGTGTCTCCTCTTGTTGAAGACCGTAGCCCAATCAGGGACCAGCATCTCTGGCAACATCATCATTAACAGCCAATGAGGGACCAGTATTCCTGGTGATGACAGTGGTGATGTCACTGGTAATAATTGATCAGTTTTCTTTGGAAGCGGTGATGACAGTGGTGCTTGGCAAGTTGACACCTCGACAAAGAGTGCAGTTCTTCTTGTGTTTGTTTTTACTGAGGTTAGGGTTAGGAATATACGTTTAGTTTTGATCCGTCTTGTATTCATTCAGAGTGTTATGATGGGACTGTCAGTAGTGCCCTTTTACAAAAAAAAATTAAGTTTTGTTTTAATGGCTTGCCCAATATCTGTGGCCCATATCAAGATTGACATTTGACTAAATCATTATAATTCCACTATAATAATAATTATTTATACTTTAACATAAATGAGCTGGCTGCCATCAGTCAATTTTAGTTTCACCTGATGTAGAGATGTCAAGTGCAGCTGCAAGTAAGTCTTTATTTGAGACGTCCAGCAAGCATATGCTAAGGTCACTGTACTACATTTCTGGTGTGAAATGGGAGGGACCCCCACAAAAAGACCACCCCAAAAGTCCCACCAAAAATAGCTGATCTACAAGCTCTACAAGCTCAAAACACGTCACAGCATGACACATTTTGAGCTTGTAGATCGCTATTTTTGACAGTATATGCAATGTGGCCCTCTGGAGTGAGTGTGGAAATATAGTCCATCATCAAAGTTGCCCACCCCACACAATATTTATCTGTGGGACTGAATGTAACCTCAGCTTCAACTCCTACAAGTTGAATTGGATACCAACGGACCTCAGCCTGCAGTCTCCTAATGTTTATACTTAATATACAATGTCAATGTTTTGTAAGAAGAATCGTTAAATATATAAATGCTGCTACAGTAACACAATAAAAAGAAGAATTTATGGATTTGGCGCTGTGATTGGGAATATCGGTATCGGAAGATACTGATTCCAGTTGATCGGTTATCGGTATCGGCCCCAAATCGAAGCATCTCTAGTTTGAGCCCCTGCCCTCTCTACAGTGCTCTAGCCTCTATGCATGACCCTGGAACCAGGGGTAGAGCAGTCTGTGGGTCTACCCACTGTTTTGATCAAATAAATGATCTATAAGCTCACAATGTGACACATTGTGAGCTTATAGATGAAAATTGGAAATACTCCAGGTAATTAAAAGTACCTACAAATGTGGTGTTACTTTACACCACTGCTTACACACACTAGGGCAGGGGAGCCCAAAAGGTTGCAGGTAGACCACATGACTTAAAGAAATGGCATCTGTGACTTGATTGATTGACATCAAGAATGGCCCGTGAGCTCCCTTTGTGGCTTTCAAAGTAAGCAAAGCCCCCAATGTAATGCTTTGTTTTGCAAGGAACCCCAAAAACTACCACTACCATGCAGAATGGGATGAAGATGATTTTCCCCAG
>NC_137819.1:9087963-9130463 GCF_963921795.1 Nannobrachium achirus | reverse complement strand
TTTATTTTGATTTATAATTTTTTTTGTTGTTGTTTGAAATAGTGAACTAGTTTAGAGCTTTGTGTGCGGTCATGAAGTGGTGCTGTTAGCTAAAACCGTGTGCTTTCTACTTCTTTATTGACCAAAACAAAACAAAAAAAGAAAAGCGCTGAATGGACTGGATTTTTTGGGGGTGTTCTGTGTCCTGTTGTGTTGACTTTGCTGGGTGTGGGGGGAGGGGGGAGGGGGGGGGGGGGTAACGTGTTCTCTTCCTGTGTTACCCTTTAATGCGTTTGGTGCTGTTAGCTTGCGGTTAACCTACGTGTTGTTGTTGTGTTGTTGTTTTACATGTGTGTTTCGTTTGAGCGAGTGGTGGATTTACAGTGTGATTTATTTTATGATATTATACACGCTGTTTATGTATGTTTATATCATTGTTTTGTGTCTCCCCTCCATCTCCTCTCCTCTCCTCTCCACCCTTTAACAACCATACTTCAATCCTCGTCATTCCTTTCAAAAAGCACGCAGCTCCACTTCTCTTACATATCTAGGCCATGGGTCTTCAACAGGGGGTCCGGGATCCCTAGGGGTCCTCAGAGTTACTACAGGGGGTCCTCCAAATCTTTGTGTGATAGAAACCTTTTTCTCCTTTTTTATTTTAACCACTTGAACCTAGTGTCCATATTCTCAGAACTTTAGCTAAAAATAGCCGATCTACAAGCTCACAACGCCTCGCGGCTGTTTCCGGCAAAGAGCTTTGGTGTAGAGGGGAGAAAGAGCAGACTAAGTACAGAGTGAAAGGTCAAGTTTATTAAGTGTTGACGGTTCAAGTGGTTAAATATCTGAAAACACAAATTGACATGAATTCAAAATACACTGATTGTGCTGTCAATGAAACTATATTGAATCTATGAACAGGTTGTGGGGGTCCCTGCTTCATCTCTCTCTCAGCTAAGGGGTCCTTGGCCTGAAAACGTTGAAGACCACTGATCTGGGCTAATTGCCTCTCCATTTGGCCAAATCTAAGCGAAATTCACAAAAATATAGAAAACTTTTAAATGGTTACATTTTATTGCGTAGTTTTTTCCCCACAACTTAGCGAAAATAGAAAATCTACAAGCTCACAATGCGACGCGTGGCGTTGTGAGTTTGTACATTGGCTATTTGAGCTGAGGAAGTTCGTAGGGCTTAATTCATTGATCCACTATATGCTATACACTTCTGTAATGTCCCTGTCTGTCTGTCTGAGTCTATCTGTCTGTGCGTCTGTATATCTGTCTGTCTGTCGTGGTGTCCTTCTCCAGACCCGCTGTCAGTCACAGACACATGTCTGTCTGTTACAGACAAGTCGTTAAGCTCTGACAGACCCTAGTGTGTTACTGTACAGCCATGCACAGCTGCTGTGTGCGCGTGTGCGTGCGTGTCTGTGTGTGTGTGTGTGTGCCTGTGTACGTGCGTGTGTGCTAGTTTAGTGCACCAGTCTCTACTATGGCACAAACAAATGTCTGGATGCCACAGCTCTCTCTCTCTCTCTCTCTCTCTCTCTCTCTCTCTCTCTCTCTCGTCACATGAGCTTGTGGTGTTAGTGAAAACAAGCGCTCCTATTGTGTGACACAAAGCCGTGAATGCTGACGCTGCAGTCGCTGTATGGGGGGGGGGGGGGGGTCCCTGGCTGTCATGTAACAATGAGACACGACAGGATGAGTCCATATGGAGGCTAGGCCTGCCACAATGATTACATAATCGTCTAATCGCGATTATTGGACATAATCGCAATAATTTTGGCATATGTTCACATATTTTCAAACATTTTCAAAATGAAATAGCAGATCTACAAGATCTGCTATTTCTACAAGATCTGCGATACGATGCGTTGTGAGCTTGCATATCGGCTATTTCCACTGTCAATGTTCTGTTTAAAGTTGTCACATATGCCAGTCCTTATTTTTTTTCTAGTATATTTATGTGTCATATCTGCCATGTGCAACTTCAAAGCCTAAAAGCCAAACAGAAATGTAATTGCAACGACAAAAAACACAATGAAATCGTTAATCACAATTATTTGTGTTCCAAAATCGTCATTTAAAAGGTCATAATCGTGACAGCCGTAATGGAGGATGGAGGTTTACAGTAAAGACACTCAAAAGTGAATGAAGTAAAGGTTCTCAAAGCGTGGTCCGGGGACCAGCGGGGGGGTCCTCGGTAGCGGTGATCCTGGAAGGAGCTAAGCTCCAACATCTGGCTTCGTCCGGGCTCTGCAATTTACAATTTAAGCATTTAGCAGACGCTCTTAATCCAGAGCAATTCACAATAAGCAGGGTGATAGATCAGTACACATTGCTCTGAAGCATGGCATACATCTGGCCTACATCTGGCCTACATCTGGCCTACATCTGGCCTACATCTTGGCACAAAGTGTTCAAGGTTTGTTGTACGCTGAAAAATGGGACCCAATACCTCCCTGCTTGGCATCAAGGGTTGGATTGGGGGTATAAGTCCCTGTGACATACTAGCATCATGTCCAAGGTGTGTACTCAGGGGTGTCACACCAAATTCTGGGCCCTGGGTACAAGGATTCACTGCGGGCCCCCCATGAATGTTAACTATTGAAAAATAGCCGATATACAAGCTCTGCTATTTTTGTGAAAATGTGTGCTAGAAACCTCAGTGGTGCTCAAACGTTTTCATGTGAAGGACGCCCAAAATGATATTTATTTGGCCACGGACCCCCATCTCAAAATATTTAGTTCCAGGGACCCCCCAGAAGCAAAATTTGAGTTACAAATGTTTGCTTAAAAAATACATATATTCAAAGATTTGCACACATTTTCGTGACTTTTCAAAAATAGCAGATATACAAGCTCACAGCGCGGCACTCGCTGCCGCGCTGTGAGCTTGTATATCTGCTATTTTTCAATAGCTAAAACATAAAAGAATTAAGGCCCCTCCACCTTGGGCCCTAGTAACTCAGTCCCACTCCCCCCCATGTGACGCCCCTGGGTCTACTGGTACATCAAGCTGCCTCACGCTACAGAACATACAGGAGACGCGTCACTTCACGCAGCGCCCCTCCCTGTTTTCCCACACCTAAATCTCTTTGCCGTAAATATCTGTGGCGCGTTGTGAGCTTGTAAATCAGCTATTCTCGCTGAGTGTTCGCCTATTATGACATGACAGGTTGCTCACAATAGCATAAAATAGCCCTATTCTATACTTCAATGTGCACTTTCTCGGGGCGGCAGGTTGAAAGTGGCTCAGGTTGGTAACAGTAGACAGCAGGGTCAGCCTGTCTCTGTCTGGGTCACAACAACAACCTACTGGACGTTCTATGTTCCAGAGAGCAACATGTGTGTTCCCTGTGACCTCTGTTCATTGGCATGCTGTGTGCACACTCACACGCCACGCCAACATGCTATATGCTCAACACCCGTGTTCACTCCCTCACACGCTGCCTCAGATGGCACCCGTGTGGCACGCGCGCTCACGGCGGTGGCACAGAGGTCACTCTTGTGGCATGTTGTGGGTGGCACTGGCACACCGCCTTTATTTAGCCTTGAACTTTAACCCATTAATGGTTAAAGGAACCACTTTAGCTCAGATCTGCTGCGAGCTTGTAGATCTGGTATTTTTGAAAAAACTTGAACATTCGTTGAATATTTTGACCCGATTCTATGAATGTGTTCTAAACCGTTCTAAGGTTTTTGAAAATGATAAAGAAAGAAAGATGTGAGTTACAAATGTTCGCTTTAAAATATATATTCAAAGATTTGGGGGAAAAAATAGCAGATCTAAAAGCTCGCAGCTTGTACACTGTATCTACTATTTTTTCAATAGCTAAAGTAATAATAATAATTACCTACTTCCTCCTGTGAGGGAAATTCAGTATTTTCAGCTCATTCGCTGCCCACAAGGAGCACGTGAGCAATTAGGGGTTAAGAGTCTTGCTCAGGGACACACATTGACATTGTTGGCCCGGCCTGGAATGGAACCTGGGACAACCAGGGACTCTGGTTCCCCAGGCGGGCTCCCTAACCATTCAGCTATGGAATGGAACCTGGGACAACCAGGGACTCGGCTCCCTAACCATTCAGCTATGGCCAACCCTAAAGTAAAGCCTAAAGCCCCTAAAGTATAAAATAATGTTTAAAGTAATAATGTTCAATATGCATTCCAGGCCTAAATGTGTGAATGGGCTGCTGGGTTGTAAAGTAGACAGATAGACAGGGCCACACATGAATGAATGAATGAATGAATGCCACACATTATAGTAGGAAGTCTCTGCTGTGCACTGTGTGCAGTGGCCTCACTGTGTCAGTGTTATTTATAAATCCTGCATTATCAACTCCTCCTGGGAAAGGAGGCTATTTCTGATAAGGGCCCACGTTATTTTCTCATGGCCAAAAACTCACTCGCGCTCTCTCTCACACTTTCTCTCTGCTTTGTGTGTGTGTGTGTGTGTGTGTGTGTGTGTGTGTGTGTGTGTGTTTGTGTGTGCGTGTGTGTGTGTGTGCGTGCGTGCGTGCGTGCGTGCGTGCGTGCGTGCGTGCGTGCGTAGGCTTCAGCTTGGTCATGCTAGCACATTGCTGTTGTCTCAGAAGTCAACATTTTGGACGGTGTTTATTGAGTTCTCCAGGGATCAAACTCCACCAGGGCTTTCCCTGCTGTCAAAGAAATACAATTAAAGAAGTGTGAGTGAGTGAGTGCACAGTGTATTTATCTGCGCTTCTTGCCAAACTCTATTACTGAAACCCAAAAGCTCTGTTAGCAAATGCTGTTATCATTAATTGTAGGTTAGTAGAAGTGACTGAACTTTCTAAATAGAGGCCAGTGAGCACACAAGGCCAGTGTTAACTAGCACTGTTAGCATATGCCATTTGAAAAGCTTCTGTGCCAGGAACCCCCATAAGAGAAGAGGTTTGCTTTTTTGTTAGATTAGTACAGAATTCTACTGCTGTAGGTGAAGACATAACAGAGATCTGAAAATTGTTCTTCGTGTACCATTCCTTATTGGGATATTAACTTCTAGCCACTGAAATCATTGTTAAATTTGCCAGATTAAACCCTGGCATCCTTATTCTGCGCATCATATGTGAACATTGTAAAATGATTCCTCGTCTTGTTCCCTGTGTTTAGACACTCTTGTGATCCAGGTCTAGATCAGGATGTATGTGGAGGTTGACATTAATACATCTGGTGTGGTTGTAGACATAATATGATGAATTGTTGGAAATCCTATTTGTAAATCCCAACTATGGTCACTCATCTGGAGGATTCTGTTAAGGGTACTTCAGACCAGCACCAGAGGCATAAAAACAACATTTAAAATAAAACACAAAACTAAACTCTTCTGAGCATCATGCCTCCCAAACACATGAATGAAGTGAGTGCGTTTTGATGGCCTGCTCCCAGTAGGTGCAGGTGATCAGCATAGTCCACCTAGGACAGGGCAGGAGGGGATTTACGACAATATGTTTGTTTGGAATGTACAGTAATAGAAAAGAATATGAAAAAGAATATAGACCCACCCACTCACCACCCTGGGCTTGACCTGCGCTGTGCGTTGTCTTAACAGAAGTGCTCGAATGTGGCTGAAGTGCTGCGTTTAAGGGAAGTTATGTCATGCGGTGCAGGTCTGTTTACATCCCCCAACGAAACAAACCTAAATTGATTGTAGCTCTTAACTCACTCTTAATAGGCGTAACTTTGTCAGAATCCATGTTTTTGTTTGGATATTGTTCGCTGCTTTCCACTCTATCGCCTGCTATCGTCAGTAGTTGCCAGGTCCCATTGACAATTAACGCATTTCCGGAAAATGCGTGTGTGTGTGTGTGTGTGTGTGTGTGTGTGTGTGTGTGTGTGTGTGTGTGTGTACACAGTACAGGTACACTAGCCAGCAACATGCCAGGCATTGAGGCGTTCCTCAGGGATGTTTCAGGAGTCTCCCCTCCCTAAGCTGCATGAAGCACGCTGACACGTTATGCCCGTTGTTATGCTCTGGCATACGCCGGTGTGTAACGTGGCCAAAATAGACAACCTACGAACTCACAACACGTTGCAAGCTTGTCGGCTATTATTTTGCTGCGTGACCCAGTCTCGTTAATACAACAAAGTAAATTAGGCTTCACAGTTCGCACCTCCAATCCTCCATACCTCATCCATTCAACCCCGCCTCTGTTCTCTGTGGTTGTGGTTGAGTGACTGTACTGTGTTATATGTCGTTGAAGTCCCCCCCACCCCCCCTCCCCTGAGTACTTTTATATTTTATTGTATCTTTTTTTATCTCATGTATTTGTCTTTATTTGTGTTCTTTTTTCCCTTCCTGCCTTTCTTGTGGTTCCACTAGTGTTGTGGTTGAGATGAGAGTGGATTTAAATAATGTTTTGGTTGAGATGCGAGTGGATTTAAATAATGCAGTGTTGACTGTAGGGTTGCCACGATAGATCACTTGTATTTCACTGAATATCATATCAGGACTCATCCTTACCTGGCCCTCTCTCCCATTCCAAACACCCAAAAGGACTCCACTCCACCTACTGTAGGATATGTCGTTCATGAGTGATTCGTTCATAAGAACTTATCACAAGAATGAATCGCAAATGATTCCTTCATTTCCTTAAACTGTTACGTTCCCGCTTTCGTCCCCTACCCCTGATAGAGGGTATGCGCGTGACATCAACATCATACCCGGAAGTTATGTGGGAACGCCTACTGAGTGGCAAAAATCTACTTTCTGGCCTTGACAGCCCATACATCCAAACAGAAAGTCCTATCTGATTGCATTAAACGACGTTAAACGATGTTAAACTCACTTTGCCACTCGATTTTCCACTTGATATGCCATTCACTTTAAGCATGCGCATACCCTCTATAGCCCCCGGCACACAGGACGAGTGGGCGGGCTGTATTCGCGATGGGCAGGACATCGAAGGTGGAACCAGAAATATCAGGAACCTAGACCTTTTTTTTGTTTTGGTTCTGGTTTTGTTTCCATTGCACACGGCCCGGTTTCCAGACAAGGTTCCTGGAACCTTTTTTCGGTCCTGCTCCTGAGGTAGAACTAAACTCGGGCGGGGCCAGCAGCCCTGGTTATATGGAAACGTAAGCAGAACTTGGTCCCGGAACTTCACAGGTTCTTGAAAGTTCTGGTTCTAGTTCTGGGTGGGCCTTACAGTGGAAATGGGGCTAAAGTCTCAGATACACTGAGTGGACTATAAGTCAGTCAGTCAGTCAGTCAGTCAGTCAAGTTGTTGTGCCTTCTGGCGTTGCCCCGTACCAGTTGGCATCCTTCTGGCTGAGCCATTTAGCATCCCTCTGCCAGCCAGCCAGTGTGGGGCTTCCCAGCACGCTGCTTAGCACTCTCTCTCTCTCTCTCTCTCTCTCTCTCTCTCTCTCTCCCTCTCTCTCTCCCTCTCTCTCTCTCTCCCTCCCCACAGCAGTAGTTTCCAGGCCTTATAGAGACCTGCAGTTGGGGCCGGGGCAGACTGGGGCAGCAGGGCTACAGACACCGCCACTAAGTCACAGAGAGCAGAATGCGCTCATTGTTCAGTGATTGCTTGTTTAATAGAAACATCCCTGTAGGATCCACGCTGGCGCTTTTGTCCCAACACAGAGAGGGACACGGCAGGGCCGGCCGTGGCCTTTTTGAAAACTGTCCAGCTGTCAAAGTGGCAGTGACATGTTCACAATGCGTCAACCCCCCCACCCACCCTCCCAACCCCACCCCCTCTGGGCCTATCTCCTCTATCCATGATCCAACACCCCCCCCCCCCCCCCCCCCCTCACTGCCTGTCCACTATATCAGCGGTTCTCAAACCTTTTCATTTCAAGGACCCCCAAAATTATATGTATATTTGGCCGTGGTCAGGGACCCCCAGAAACAAAGAAATATTCGCTTAAAAATATATACTAAAAAGATTTGCACAAAGATTTTACGATATTTCAAGCAGATCTACAAGCTGGCAGCCTTTATTGATTGGACAGTAGACTGACAGGAAACGGGGAGAGAGATGGGGAGTGACACGCAGCAAAGGTGGTCGGGATCGGGACTCGAACCAGCGACACGCTGTCAGGCTACACTGAGCCTAGGTGGTATGCGCCTGGACCGGTAGGCCAGCAGGCGTGCCAGATCTGCTCTTTTTTAAAAGCTAAAGCATGACAATTAAAGGGAGTCTCCACACACTCAAAACTGTGCAACATCAAGTTCTTTATTTTCAGTTAAATAAGCCCGAAAGCAAAGAAGTTCTATGACCGAAAGCTTGCACTTTATTTCCCTCCCCTAGTCTCCTCACTGACATACAAGCATGGACTCACAGTGTGGAGTGTATATCTCGTACTCTTAATTGTATAAGCGAGCTCACAACTGCACCATAACTCTTCCTCCTGCACGAAACGTTTTCAGCACTTTCTCATGGCAGCAACACACACGATGTTGTGTTATGACGACAATGAACTTAGTTGTCTTTTTGTCATCGCCCCCCCCCCCCCCACACACACACACACACACACACACACACACACACACACACATACACACATACACCGCAATTTAGTCATTATGCCAATTCCCCCTCTGTCTAAAAGCCCTGATACTGCTGACACCTCCTGTTGGGGGGGGGGGGGGGGTTCATAGACAACCACGTGGTGTCTCCTCTGATACATGCATGCCGCTGGAACATGCCATTCCCTCCCCAGCCTGTAGGGGCCACTAATGAGACAGAGAACGGCTTCGAGTTCACAAGTCGACTAACAGCCAGCTGTGTTCGTTGGGATGCCCGATTACGCTTACGCCACCTTCCCTTATTTCTTTTTACGCCTCCTCCAGGAAGGCGAACACCTGTGCGACACCATGGCGCGCACATCCTCATCATCACACATTTCTCACCCAGAGGTATAGAGAGGAAATAAATGAACTAGAATGGACAGAGCAGTCCTCTGGCCCCATCTATCTGACTCCCCTCACACTGGTCTTTGTCACAGAGACATCTCTATTTTGGCAACCCTATGATGTTCTAATCCTTACTACTAGCAGCAGGCGTCTCCTGGGTGTTCTTGGATTGGGGGGGGGGGGGGGGGGGGGAGGGTGGGTGGGTGGGCGGAGGGCTTCTTGGCCGCAGTGTGGTTGAGTTGGGTTTGGGAACGGCTGGGTTTGTTGGTGGGGCTTTTGGTGCGTAGTGTGAATAGTAATAGTAAGAAATGTAGTTTCACTGGCTTACAGTATAAGTTAAAGTACTACAATACTATAATACAAAAAATAAACAAAAAACCTTAAAAACTAAAAACGCCATGTTTTTATTTATGAAGTGGTGTTTTCAGTTTTTACTTAGGCCAGCAGAGTGCGCAAGTACTGCGTTTGGTATTTCTGTTGCGTATCTGTCGCGTTTGTGTTTACGCCCGTAGCCAATCAGGGACCAGGATTCTTGGTGACCTTGTGACCTGATATAAATAACACTGACAGCGTGACAGATTCACCAAATGCAGTACTTG
The DNA here is from genome assembly GCF_963921795.1 of Nannobrachium achirus. Taxonomy (NCBI): domain Eukaryota; kingdom Metazoa; phylum Chordata; class Actinopteri; order Myctophiformes; family Myctophidae; genus Nannobrachium; species Nannobrachium achirus. The sequence continues at coordinate 9,121,001 of NC_137819.1, read as the reverse complement.
AGCGCTCTGCTGGCGCACAAGTAGGCCATACATGGCCACGAGTGGACAAGGAGCAAGTTGTCACCTCGACAGAGTGCTCTAGTTAGTATTGTAGTATTTTAACTTATAGTAAGCCAGCGAAAGCCAACATTTCCTTCATTTTTGCATTTCATGTATATGTTGAATGACAATACATCTAACTATCTATCTATCTATCTATCTATCTATCTATCTATCTATCTATCTATCTATCTATCTATCTGTACACAAAAAGTAAGGAGAATTGACTTCGGTCCATTATATCTCTCCTTTAACAATACCATTTGGTATTGCCAAAATGCCCTGTAATGCTGTTCTTCTGGCATTCACTCTCATTTTGGGCTTCAAGTGCTGGCACAACAGAATTACAGGCCATTTTGGCAAAACCTTGGTCGGCGCTATACCCATGCCTTTGGCTTTGTTGCTCATTCCACGAATAAGCCTGATGCTTATAAGCTGTACCTCGTGCAAGGGTGACTAATCAACGATAAAGATTATATAAAATAAGGCTGGGCAATATATCGAAAATATACCTATATCGAGGTATCAACATGCAAGGTATACATTATCGACAAAGACGGCTTAAAATGAGATATTGGCGTATGTGTCAAATGAATTAACAGACACACTATGCATGCACGTATAGCACATGGAAAAAAGCAGTCCATCTGTAACCAGGTGTGGTTATTTCAATAAAACCATTGTTGGAAAATGGAAATAAGGCATTTAATGTATTTATTCTATGTGTACTGTGCAGTGTGCATGCATGGATATGCTATTCGTTATCTGGGTTAGGCAGGCAGTGGACCTAAAGCAGAAATACATTAAAAACTATATAATGCAATTGTTTTTACTAATATCTTGAGTAATATCGATATCGAGGTATAAATGTTATCGAATATCAAGGTTTTCCTAATATCACCCAGCCTTATTATATAACACAATACCAATTGGTATTATTAAAGGGGAGATAAAATGGACTGAAGTCAATCCTCCTTACATTTTGTGCTTGTTTTTTATTTACATCTGAACCCAGCTAACCGTGCCCTATGTGTGTGTTGGTTCCAGGATCCCGACCCACTACATGTACCCCCAGGCGTTCATGCAGCCCAGCATGGTGATCCCCCACAGCCTGCAGCCCGCGACGGCCGCCACCTCGGCCGCGGCGGCCTCCTCGCCGTACATCGACTACACGGGCGCCGCCTACGCCCAGTACTCCGCGGCGGCGGCCAGCGCAGCCGCCGCCGCCGCCTACGAGCAGTACCCGTACGCCGCCTCCCCGGCCGCCGCGGGCTACATGGCGACCGCCGCGGGATACGGCTACGCGCTGCAGCAGCAGCCGCTGGCCGGCGCCGGCCCCCCGGGCTCTGCCGCCGCGGCCGCGGCCGCCTTCGCCCAGTACGCCCAGCCCGGGCAGATGCAGGCCGAACGCATGCAATAGCAGCTACTGCAGCCGCAGACGCAGCCGACTGCAGCGCAGGAGGACACGACGGGAGGAGGAGGAGGAGGAGGGGGAGGGGCCTCTTCGACCACCACCAGGCTGCTGATTGGCCCGGTGGACGAGAGGCGGAGGAAACGCAAGAGGAATTGGCCTTGAGATGAAAGGGAGGCGTGACGGTGGTGACTACTTTCTGGGTCACTTTTGAAGAGGGTTAATAGTGGTGATGATGGTGATGATAATGAAGGTGGTGATGGTGATGATGATGATGATGGTGGTGATGATAGTGAGGTGGGAACGTCAAATCATACAGTAGCTTTCCAACTTGCTGTGCTTTAACCAAAAACAAACAAACAAAAAAAAAATGCGAAGATTTCGCAAAGTAAGAAAGAATTTATTATTATTATTATTGTTGTTTATTACTATTATTATTACTATTATTATTATCATTGTAGTAAAAGTACTTATTTATAGAGGAGAAATGCAGGAACTAATCCCTGTGTTCCGTATCGGTGTTAACAAGCCCTGTTCGATCCCAATGCTGTCTTTAACGTTAGCGTAGAATTAGGATCAGTTTTTCTCTCTTTCGTACCACAACAAAGGTTCTTCAAAGCCCTCATTATAACCTATATTTATTATTATTATTATTGTTACAGTTCAGAGGGCTCTTGTTGTCGTTCATATTCTGTCTTTTCCAGTGCGTTCTGTGGAGTCGATGATAATAACTTTCTGATAATCAGGGAAATGGAACCGTTTTCCAAAGTGTTTAGCTAGCCAGCGGTCGCGACGGAAGCTACACGCGACCGCTAGAGCTAGACGTCAGAGACGAGAGGAGGTCGCTCGTCGCGGCAAAGCCTTTTATTTATTTTTTATTTGAAGAACTGCCTTTTTATCCTTCTTGATGCTGAATGTCCCTTTTTTTAAACTCTGTGTCGACCTCTCCATCTATGCAAAGCAAACCAATCAACCCAGCGACAAAAAAACGTCAGGAAAAAGTGAAAATGTCATCATCTCCCGACTCGTTGACTAAACGGGGGGCGAACGAAACGACACACACAAAGCCTCTTCACAAAGGAAAGACAATGAGAGGAAAAACAAACACCAAATCGGTCACTCACACGGACGCACATGCACGCACACACACACACACACACACACACACACACACACACACACACACACACACACACACACACACACACACACACACTCCCCACACGGATGACAACGCGGTACGGTACGCGCACACAGAGTTGCACACATAGCACAAGTCAAACACAAAGAACACCAACCCAACCCACCCCACCCCAGGGTCGCTTTCTCTCTGCCTCGGCATTCTGGGATGGAGTTTACCGAGTGAAACATGGATAGAGAGAGAGAGAGAGAGAGAGAGAGAGAGAAAGAGAGAGGGAGAGAAAGAGAGAAAGAGGAAGAAAGAGAGAGGGACAACAGCTGCTGTTAGGAGAGAGAGAGAGGGGGGGGGGGATAGGGGGGAGAAAGGGGGGCCCCCCAGCGCCACACAGACGGATTGCTCTGGAAAGAACACATCACTTGTTGCTCATTTGTTGAGCTGTCACATTCTAATCCCCGGGCCCGCTTTGGGAACTGTCTCTCTCTCCACCCCACCCCAACGCTGTCTCATTTTGGCCCAGCCCCTGCCCTGTCCTGTCCTGTAGCTCAGTGGTCCTCAAAGTGGGGGTCCGGGGACCACCAGGCAGGGGGGGGGGGGGGGGGGGGGACCCCCAGCAACAAAAAAGTGGTGGGCAAAACCCTTCTTTTCAGTGAACGAATGGTTTTGTTAATGTTCGCGGCAATGAGCCGCTGAAACGATTCGTTCACATTTACCGCTCAGTAGCGCTATATCGTGCTGTGAAAAACACTATCGCGGGAGCGTTTTTTTTTATTACGTTGTGCGTACAGACCGCCCTCCCGTCCTGAGTGCCATTAGGGGGAGGGGACGGGGGGCACGAACGAACGAAATCGCAAACGTTAACAACAGTTTAAGGAAATGAACGAATCGCTCACGTTCACATCAAATAACTAGTTCTCATTGAACGAATCACTCGCGAACGACACATCACTATGAAGCATCTGATTTATATTTTGGCTGTTCGGAAACTCGGGGACGTTCACAATTCAACGCGTGGCACTGTGGCACGTTGCGCATAGCTTGTAGATCGGCTATATTTCGAAAGAGGCTTTTTTTTAACTCTAAAGAATTCATGGGGGGGGGGGGGGGGGGGGGCGTCTGGCACAAGTAACATTTTCACATGGGGGGGGTCTTTCTTTGACAGGAAAATGAGAAGTGCTAACTGCTGTAGCTTGTGAAAAGGTCTAGTGTCAGGCGCGCGCACACACACACACACACCATACGCATACGCAGCACACACACACTCACACACACAAGTGACCCACCCCCCCCAAAACTGCCCCCCTCCCACTCGGACAACTGGCCTGCCTCACGTGTGTCCAGAGTAGGGGGGGAGAGGGGGGAGCCCCCCAACCCCCCGCCCTGTGTGTGCCTTAACGTTTGTATTAATTACTATTTAAAGAGAAACATTTTGAAGAAAAACGTTTAAAAAAAAAACACAAAAAAAAGAAAATCCGAGAGAGAAATGTTACTATTTAAGATAGGCTATTTATTTTGAGAGTTGACCGTTAACGCGTTGACGCTCTGAAAAGTAGACTCTTAGCGTCGGTAATGTATTAATAATACGATCATGTACTCATCTCAAGGCATATATAAGTTATTGAGTAGCTTTAGTTGTAATTTTATTATAATTATTATTATTATTAACATACTCAACCAGAAAATGTTGATTTTAGGAGTTTATTTAAGATACGATTCTTGTTATGTGCACTGTACAATTCTAGTATATATATTGTTTTTTTTTTTTTTGTTTCTTTTGCCTTTTTTTGAATCCTTTAGAACAGGATATTAAATACTGGGGCTATAGCTTTAGAAAGAAAATGCCTTTTGTATTAAGAGAAGTTTATTTAAAAATGCAGGCCTATTCGCATGCAGATTGTACTCTGCCCTCTTGTATGTTACAGAGCTGTTGGAAAAAAAAGTGAAATAATAAAAAAAAAAATCCAGATACAAAGTAGCGAAAATGCTGCTTTATTTCCTTCTCCATTAAGCGTATAATTTATCCTCCATGGCGGCAGGAATAAATTGAGCTTTAGAATGTATAGTCGTTGTCGAGGGTTACGGTAGCTGTTGCTTTTAGCTTTGAGTATTCATCAGACAGGATATTTTACACTGTTGGGAATTTTTATACTTGAACTATATATTTCTTACAAGGGAAAACATGACAAGTGACACACGCACACAAACACGCACACGCACACGCACACACACACACACACACAAACTTTTTAAAGGAAGCTTTTCCATTGTCACTGGACGAAGGCATGTAAAAGTGTTGCTATATTTAAATGCAAAGGTCCTGTTGTTCATTTCAAGAATTTCAACACTATTTACTCAAAAATTGAAATAAAAAATGTTCTATATTTAAAGAAAGCTTGGCTTTGTTGTTTCATTCTGTGGGTTTTTAGGGAGGGCATTTTCTAGAAGTGAAAGTAACATCAAGTACTCTCTCTCACATACTTTCATACTTTGGTGTTCTGTTTTCTTTAGGCTCAGGAGGACAGCGACCTTCCGGCTTGGGAACCGGAAGAGCAGCTTTAACTATAAAATAATAGCAGATATACAAGCTCACAGCAAGCTTGTAGATCTAATATTTTTGAAAAATCATTTGTGCAAGTCTTTAAATATGTTGACCCGATTCTATAAATGTCTTCTAAAGGTTTTTTGAAAAACACATTTTTCTATCATCAGTGCTTCTCAAATGTTTTCATGTCAAGGACCCCCAAAATTATAGTTATTTTTCTGCGGACCCCCATCTCAAAATATGTTGTTCTAGGGACCCCCTACACTATAGCAAAGAAAAGTTTGCTTTCAAACTCTCGCATACTTTTATACTTTTGTGTTCTGTTTTTTAGGTGGCAGCAGCCGGAAGGTTTCCAGTTCAAGCTGAAAATAAATGTTCAGCTTAGCTTGGGATACCGATCTCATCCAATCAGGAGATCGAATCAGGTCGAATATCAGGTGATATGCTTTTACAAGCATATCACCAACAATCCCTATTTTATACTTGTTACGACAGAGTCGCATGAAAACGGCACGTCTACAAGCTCACAACATGTTGCATCTCCATGTGTTTGTGCTTTCTAGATTGTGCTATTTTTACATTTTAGGGAATCTTGAAAAAGAAAATCTGTATTTTATACTTGTTACGACACAGGGTCGCACAGAAACGGCACATCAGGAACATAGGGTCGAGGGAACATAGCCATGACCCCCATCTGCAAGCTCAGATTGTGCTATTTTAACGTTTTAGGGAATCTTGAAAAATAAAATGTCTTTTGAATGTCATCTCCAAAAAAACAGGGATGCCATGTTCAAAGTGTTTCATGTGAAACATAAGAAGCTGCTTTTAGACGCAGCGTCTTGTGTGTCAGTGGCGTGTGTCCGCCTGTCGTTTTTTTTTACCCATCATGCAACAGCTGCAACGCAACACACACCACACACCAGATGTTGTGCTGCTCTTCATTGTGCGACAGAGACACACACACACACACACACACACACACACACGCACACACACACACACACACACACACACACACACACACACACACACACACACCAAACACACACCAAACACATGCTCAGGTTACAACAAGGCCCCGGAGCCAGCCAGACGGAGACACAAAATGGAGTCTCTCGGGCAGGGCGAGGAGGCCACACGGCCCATCAATGATTCATCTGCTTTCTAATCAATAAATAATGGCAAAGAGAAGCGAGCCTGAAGCTAGCTGTCATATTACCTGACACTGTCCCTAGCTGAAGCTGTCATATTACCCGAGACTGTCCCCACCTGAAGCTAGCTGTCAAATAGCCTCGGAATCCCAGACTTCTTTAGGCGATCGGAAGAAAAAGAAGCCTGGGCGATCGCGTTATGATCACTGTTGGAGGAAGTGTAGACTTTCCCTAACCAATCAGAGTGCAGAGAACGTCACACCGAATGTGTTGACGTCATGACGCAGCAGCAGACGCTTTCGCGCCCGCGGTCGCTCCACTGCGACCGCAGTTTTATTAATTTATTTTTTAAGTTTTGCAGTCATTTTGCCCTATTCACCAGCAGTCTCCCAGTCCCCACCCACCCCTTAGGTTAAGCAAAACAACTGATAATTTAAGTAACATTTGTCTCAGCGGACAACTTTTGACATCAAGAAAAGAGTTAGGCATAGGCAAGCTGCAGCAGCAGTCAAGTGTACTCATCATCCAGAAGAATTAGATTTAATAGAGATTTTTTTATTAGATTTTTACTCACTGTATGGTCGAGTGGTCACGATAGTGCGTCCATGCATCTCTGTTATGCAACTTTGGGAAAGTTGTAAAGGCTTTGGTGGTGATCTTGTACAGTTTCCATAACATCTCCTCATAAAGAACTTCAATCGAGTGTATAATGTTTGTTTTATATGGGTTGTTACAGTAGTTGTCCTGCGTGCCTTCCATAATTCCCATGGGCCATGGGTTAACAGTGCGCATTGCAAGATGACGCTGAAATGGACTGCTGTTTTCTCTCTCCCCCCAGCGCCCCCGTTCGCAAATTAATGTGTAGGCTAAACTGTTCTGATAATACAACTTGTTTTGGCTGTCCATTCATCATGTATAACTTAAACTGCACGCTCGTATTCCAAACCAATGCAGCCTAAGAACATAACAACTATCATTTCCTGTCTTACTTTCACAATAAAGTGTCTCCCGCTTACCTCCCAATGCAGCTTATTTCACGCAGGTTATTATTAACAGGAAAAAGGGTAGCTTAACCCGTGTGTTTTTGTGCAACCAAACGTGCATGGGAGAGAGAGTGATGAGGGTGAGAGAGAGAGAGAGAGAGACATTGAGAAACAGAGAGAGAGAGAACTGCCGTTGTTTAGGAGTAGTACTGCACTTGGTTATCACACTTTTCTCCGTCTGGCCGTCTCTCTCCCGATTTTGCTAGCCCCGAAAACTACCGGTGCTAGTCCGGAAACTAGTGGTGCTTTAGCACCAAAAGCCACCGCGTAAATCCGCCACTGCGCAGCAGCGTTCTCTGGGCTGAGCAGAGGAGCAGGGGGGGAGGGGGGAGAACACATGCTATTGGATGGAGACTTGCGGAGAGACTCACCGCGCCCGCCCATCTGCCTACACAAACAGGTCCGCGTTAGGTTAGAGTGGCTGTCAAATTACCTGAGACTGTCCCTACCTGAAGCTAGCTGTCATATTACCCGAGACTGTCCCTACCTGAAGCTAGCTGTCATATTACCTGAGACTGTTCCTACCTGGCAGTGGTTTAAAGTAACTAAGTACATTTACTTAAGTACTGTACTTAAGTACAATTTCCCTTCAGGCTATGGATATGGCAGCCTCGTAAACCAGGCAGGAGGAGTCTAGTTTATGGATATGAATATATGGATATGGCCATATCAGCGTGTCGGGATCTTATCACTCCATAATGACCGTAAGGCAGACGTTATCCCTTATACTTAAACGCACTTTGCCACTCCATTTGCCACTCCATTTGCCATTATTCGATTCATCATTCAACATTAAAACAACATCAAAATACAATTATAGGCCTACTGTATGTACAAAATAGAAAAAGGAAAAGGAGGTTGGCTGTGAATGCATACCCACCTCACGAGCACTAAGAGTTGAGGCATTACATTTTGTATAACATGGTTCTATTGTGAGAATAGCAGATCTACAAGCTCACAACACGAGGCGCTGTGAGCTTGTAGATCTCCTATTTTCTGCCTCTAATATTTGACAATTTGGCCAATGTTTGATCAGAGGTAAAGGTCTTAAAAATCCTTAAATTGACACTTTAGAAGTGTGTTGATAGGCCTACCCTGTAAAACACTTGTAGGCCTACTGTATGTTGGTTTGTTTACTGTTGAGTGACAAAGCAATGTCACAAGCAGTTTAGCTAAACATCTGGGGACCCCCGCACAATCATTTGGGTGGGGTCCCCTCCGGGGGTCCCCGACCCACAGGTTGAGAACCATATTGTTCTATGTGTAGCAGGGGGGACTAGGGTAATACTATAAAATTCCTACTAGACAACGCCACCTTTTTCTAGAGGGAAGGTCCTCTTTAACAAGACAATATACCATATTATGCAATGCACAGGTTCGTGTAACCAAGGATGAGCATGGAAATAAGACAAGGAATAATTACAAAAAGGCTCTTTATTGTTTTGCCTTCAGTTCAGTATTCATTTAACATTATAAAAGCAATACAGCTAAAACCCAACTATAATAAACAACATACAATACCACATATGGGCTGTCGTGACAGAGGAGGAGAAGGAGCACCGGCATGGAATAAGGACATCATTCTTACCATAAACTAAATCACCAGGCCAATATGCCGACACATTTAGATAAGCCATGCCTTTCAGCTCTTGTCCTCCTCAGGCACACCAACCTTACAGCAGCTAGGGGATCCCCTGAATGAAAGTAGCACAGCCCTTTTAAACCCTCTCTGCCAATAAACCCCACCCTTAATTGCAACAAGGAGCACCTGGCTGGTGCTGCCATAGTAACAGGTCTACCTGGTTACATATCTCCCCACAAAGTTTTAAAATGTGTCCTCACATTTTGCAAAACCAAAACACACCACGCTATTAAACTCTAGTGAAACACAAAAAAAAGCAAAGCCAAAACACACAAATGGCAAATGGCACACTCATAAAACATGTGGGGATCATCTCCAGTCCAGAGCCGGTCATCTTGGCCCCTCCAGTCAGGGCTCACTCATCAGTCTGAGTGCAGGAACATTAGGTTATAGGAAATCACTACTTGGGAATCTTCTGCTGGATAGTATTCAAAAAGACTGCATAAACTTAGTTTCAAATACTGCTTCCAACTTTGTACACTTGATACTTAATCATTATTGTTCAACTTCAGTTTAAAATTGAATTGATGCACAGGGATCTGAACAAAATAAGGGGTCATGTTACCATGCTAGACAGTCCACCTCAGGCATACACAGTAGTCAGTCATTCCGTCAGCTGTGACACCATCCAACTGGACACGTTACACAGCACAGTACTGAGGCCAGACGATTCGGGCCCCAAAAGGAGTAGGACGCTCCCTCGCTTCCCCAGGAAGGGCCTTCGACTCCCCAGCGATTCATCCCAGGCCAGTCGATCCGGCCCAAAGGAGTGTGGCCATGACGCCGCTCACCCCGCTTCTCCAGGAAGGGACCTTCAACTCCCCAGCAATTCATCCCAGGCCAGTCGATCCAGGCCTAAAGGAGTGTGGCTATGACACCGCTCACTCCGCTTCCCACGGATAGGGACCGTCGACTCCTCAGTTATTCATACCATAGGTCAGCTGATCGAGGTTGACTGGAGTGTGGCCTCTGATTTGCCCACACACTCCATACGTTGACCCTCAGCTCCAGACCTCCACACATGCTCCTCATACAGTTCCTCTGAGGGGAAAGCAGCAGTAGTGAACAATGACGGCCATGACACCAACAGCACTCTCCAGTCCCATGCAGTCCCAGATGGTGGCCCCTCACCATCACTCTAGGACAGAACCACACTATTAACAGTACAAGCAAATAAATGCCAACAGATCCCTTATGCATCAATCTCATTACCACTTTTTTTTTTTCTTTTTTACTTAATTTCCATGCTCTAAAATGTCTTGGTCCTGCCGACTTACGCCAAATGTAGCAGGGGGGACTCTTAACTGTTCTGCCGCCGTTGACGGTGAGGATTGTCATTGAAAGGGTTAATACCATGGCGCCGTTGACGGTGAGGACTGTGAATCTTACTGTATATACAGTAAAGATATTATTACTTACTTAATGTCGCTCCGGTCCCGCTCGCATCGGTAATGTCGGCGATTTGTTTACAACGCACGTTGGGCGTGCACGCGAAGTGAAGCTCCTCAATGTTAAGTCAATGGAGAGGCCCATAAAGAAACTTCATTTAAACAAAATAGCCATTTTGAGACATTTTGCAGCAGATCTAAATGTAAACAAGGCAAAAGGCAGGGCGCAGCCATCTTCATCTTCTTGTCGCACACTGTCATGTGACTAGATGACGTAATCGTTGCCGTCAAGTGATAATCCAAAAAAACAAAAACAACCCCCTTCCGGCCCTTCAAAATAATAGCGGCGGCCGACGGAGGAAACGACGTGGCGCCGAGGCACCAAGCAACCTTCAGATTAAGAGGCAGTAGATGCGTTAAGGGTAATACTATAAAATTCCTACTAGACAACGCCACCTTTTTCTAGAGGGAAGGTCCTCTTTAACAAGACAATATACCATATTATGCAATGCACAGGTTCGTGTAACCAAGGATGAGCATGGAAATAAGACAAGGAATAATTACAAAAAGGCTCTTTATTGTTTTGCCTTCAGTTCAGTATTCATTTAACATTATAAAAGCAATACACATTTGAATACATTAGAGTCTAAAACCCAACTATAATAAACAACATACAATACCACATATGGGCTGTCGTGACAGAGGAGGAGAAGGAGCACCGGCATGGAATAAGGACATCATTCTTACCATAAACTAAATCACCAGGCCAATATGCCGACACATTTAGATAAGCCATGCCTTTCAGCTCTTGTCCTCCTCAGGCACACCAACCTTACAGCAGCTAGGGGATCCCCTGAATGAAAGTAGCACAGCCCTTTTAAACCCTCTCTGCCAATAAACCCCACCCTTAATTGCAACAAGGAGCACCTGGCTGGTGCTGCCATAGTAACAGGTCTACCTGGTTACATATGCAACACAGACAACAACTCTATGGTTTATTACTGACATAGTTCAATGTTGATAATGAGTGGTGGATTTTCCAAGTAGCTTGCCCATCACTGCTAAGTGCTACTGAGGAGACATCACTCAGACATATCCTGCTACTACTGAGTCACCGTCCGTCCGCTCCGGCAGGTCCTGACCGGGTCTTCCCTGCTCTCATGTTCACCCAGGCTGCTCTGTTGTTGCTTAATTTGGAAGTCCCGGAAGAAGCCTAGGAACCTGCCGGGGTCCTGCAGTGTGTGCTTGCATGCGTGTATGTGTGTGTGCGTGCGTGCGGTGGACGCCACAGTCTGACAGACGGGACCAGAGCAGAGCAGGGGAGAAGGATAATAACTGGGGACCGTTGGTCGAGCATAACGGCTCAAAGCAGCGACGAACCGACCAGCAAACATACCTACCGTCCTAACTGGGATATCTACCATCAACAGACTCCACTGACACCAGTTTAGGAGAGGTAAATGTGTTCCTTTGTTCAGTAACGGCATGTTTCTGGGACCTGACAGGGCGTGTGTGTGTGTGTGTGTGTGTGTGTGTGTGTGTGTGTATACCCCCCCCCCGCCCCTAACCCATACAGGGGGGAGAGAGGAGAGGAGGGGAGAGTCCAAAATGTGCGTTCTGTTCTCCTATTTGTTACCGCAGGCGCAGAAGAATGGAAGAATAGACCATAATATAATGTCCCCCAACAACTGAACTTACTAAAGCCCAGCCGTTGTTTTGTTGTCTGTCTGTAAGTCTGTCACCTCTCAGTTTTCGTGTATGGGCTACCCTGTGTGTGATTGCGTGTAGGCTATAGGCTACTGTTGCTGCATAATTCCTGAAAATAAATCGGCAACGACGTTGGAATTGTAATAATTTGTGTTTTAGTTGAAATGTGATGATGTGTTTTGGGGTTCTGTTTTGGGTTCTGTTCTGTGTCGCAGCGCCCCGCCCCCCCACGTGGAGTGTCTGTTTTGTTGTTTAGTGAAAGAAAGCATCATCATGTCATCATGTCACTCAGTGATCATGATTACAACAATGTTTTATTACCATACACTACTTACTATATCCGTGATGACTTATGTGACTGGGCTGGGGGCATTCATGGATGGAGCTTTTGCTGAACACATTAGTGCTTTTATGCAGGGGTCCCTCCCTCGCCATGCTGGCTTGTGGTGGACATTTTTTGTCACAATTCTATTTTCGGTCACGGACTTACACAATGAGTGGACAAACACATAAAGAGCTAACCCTAGATGACCATTACAGGTCTGTAACTCTGAGGATGTTCACTCTCACAGTTTTGGGGGTCCTTAAAGTGTCCCCTTGCCTTGGACTCCTAACATGCCCTAGTGTGGTTGTAAATCAGTGTCATACTGTACATATTGTGAAGAAAACCTGGAGACTGACATTCAGTAATTGGGTATTATGATGAAAATAAGAACATTATGTAATGATGTGTAAAAACTACATTTGCCACAGAAGACCAAGTCTTGCCACGGACACATGTCCTTGTACGGACATATTATTGACGACCCTTGGTTTTATGTTTGATTGCTGATAATGACTAGAACTGCACTCTGTCGAGGTGCCAACTTGCGCCTTGTGCACAAGTAGGCCATGTATGATGTACGCGGGGGGGCTCTCTCCATTCCGACATGTCGCCACTCCGACAGTGACTTCTTATTGTCGGAGTTGCAACACTTCCATAGGTTAGGGTTAGGGATAGGTTTAGTGTCTGTCGGAAAGGAGACATGTCGGAATTGGGAGATGTACCCTATGTGTGCCAGGCAGCAGAGCGGGCCATGAGGTGCGCATCACCACTGGTGATGCTGGTTAATTCTGGTCTCTGATTGGGCTGCGGGCTTCAAGATGGGCAGACACCTACTGTACATATACGTACATACGCAGCACTTGCTCTGCTGGTGCAAGTAAAATGGTAAATGGTGCATTAATACAGTGTCTTTATCCAAGGCGCTTTACAATGATGTGCATTACATTCACCCATTCACACACACATTCATTACATTCACCCATTCACACACACATTCATTACATTCACCCATTCACCCATTCACACACACATTCACCCATTCACACACACATTCATACACCGATGGCAGAGGAAACCATGCAAGGCACCAACCTGCTCATCGGGAGCAACTAGGGGTTCAGAGTCTTGCTCAAGGACTCTTCCACACTAACTCTGGGGGAGCTCGGGATCGAACTGGGAACCTTTTGGGAACCCTCCGTGTTCTCAGGCGGTTTCTCTACCCCTGAGCCACTGCCGCCCTCAAGTAATGACATTACCTTACTTGCCCTCTGCCACAAAGATGCTGCACCTGTTTTTGACATATGTGATTAAATGTGTAGCGCTCCTGGTACATATGATGCTCCACAGTTCACGGATATGGATATATAAGCTATATAAGCAGGCATATCTGTTCGTCATCTGCGTTCACAAAAAAAATCTCTGTGTCAAATAGGAGGGGTGTTTGGTGTGTTTAATACACACCATAATGTTCTTATTTTCATCATAAGACTCAATTACTGAACTGAACTCAGTCTCCAGGTTTCTTTACAATATGTAAGACACTGATTTACTACAACACTATGGCACATTATGAGTCCACTATAGTGCTGCTAGTGGTTCTCAAATGTTTTATTTGCAAGGATCCCCATAACTCTGAGAGGGTACAAATGGAACCAAATAGACCATGTGGTTCCATGTGTACACTCTTACAGACCTGCTATGGGCATCCAGGGCTCTCCTTATGTGTTTCTGCTAATATTATAGAGCAGGGGTGCCCAGTCTGCCCACACATTTTTGACGTGAAATATACTTTTAAAATGAATAGCTCAATCATCTACCTTTTGGGCACCCCTGTTATAGAGGGTGGTATGTGATGCACATGCAGAAAGTGAATGGCATATCGAGTGGCAAAGTAAGCGGCAAAGTGAGTTTAGCGTTGTTTAACGCCGTTTCTAAAACGGCTAGTTCCATTCCTTGATTCTGATTGTCTGGTTTCCCTTTAATTGTTGTGGTATATGACATATGAGACTGCGTTATTTCTTTCCACAGTGTTCCACAGTGCACCAATTATCTGCACCTGTGTTGTTGGCAAAAAGGCTGGGAACTACTTTCTTGTAGCTGGGAACTACGGTACTTTCCAGTGAATTATTAGTGAAACAGAACAGTTTTAATTGGTACATGTCTATGATTTCTCATGTTGCCATATTGTACATGTTTTAGAAAAGCAATAATCCACACGAGGCATGTGGTTACCTGTGTTTTATAACGACTGAGAGGGTTGGAAACACTCGGCTTCGCCTCATGTCTCACCACGCTTCTTAGCCGTTATAAAATATCAGGCAACCACATATTGTGGCGTATTGCTTCATCAATGCAATCAGATAGGACTTTGCTGTTTGGATGTATGAGCCGTCAAGGCCAGAAAGTATTTTTTTGCCACTCAGCCTGTGTTCCTGCATAACCTCCGGGTATGATGATGATGATATCAGATATCACACGCTTAGCCTCTGTTGTCCTCTCATTTTGTATGTCCGTGGCAAAAAATTGAATTTTGACAAGAATGTCCACCGCAAACCAACATGGTGATGATGACCCCTGCCAAAGAGATGAGCAGGGCACACACTGCAGGCTCTGGCCTTGGAGGGGGTCCCTGAGCGGAGCGCTGCCCAGTGGCTGCAGACTGCAGGCTGCTCCTAATGGTCTGGAGGGGTCAGATACACATGACACGTTTCCCTCCACAGGGAACGATAAAGAATAACTTAACGGCCTGTAACCACCGAACTCTAGTGTGTTTAGACACAGCAGCAGCACATAGACTTGACTTCCTTTTTCTCCAGTTCCAATAAAGATCACGATGTTAGTTAGAAGAAGCCTTTTATCGTGTAACCAGAAACTCACAGCGTTCATGATGTCACAACCTGAAGCTAGAGGCTCAGAGGTAGAGTGGCCGCTCTGGATAGATGGATAGATACCTTTATTATCTCCCAAGGGGGGGGGAATCAGTCGCCCAGAGGCAGCACAGAAGTTTAAGGATAACAAAGTTACAGAGAAGTATGAAAAAGAAGGAAAAGAAAAAGTACTGTTGTGTACAGTCAAAAATAGATGATAGATAGATAGATAGATAGATAGATAGATACCTTTATTATCCCAAGGGGGAAATTCAGTAAGAAAAAAGAGCAAGGCACTATAAAAGAAGAATATATACATAAAGTGTAAAAAAAAACAGTCACAATAAAAGGAGAATATATACATAAAAAGTGTCAAAAAAACCAT
Organism: Nannobrachium achirus; assembly: GCF_963921795.1. Taxonomy (NCBI): domain Eukaryota; kingdom Metazoa; phylum Chordata; class Actinopteri; order Myctophiformes; family Myctophidae; genus Nannobrachium; species Nannobrachium achirus. The sequence continues at coordinate 9,105,363 of NC_137819.1, read as the reverse complement.
TCAACGCTCGTAAGTGTCACGTCACAACACAAATAGCAATACTTAAAGCCCAACTTATAAATGCAGTGCCAAACTAAAGTGTTCATAACACTCAATGCTAGTCAGTGCAACACAAGTATCTCACCTCCATGTCAACACAGCAATAGTACTCAATACTACCAACACAACCTAATAGTGCAGCCTGGGCCAAACAGTAAGTGCTAAGTGTCCATTTGTCAGTGCAAATAAAACAAGAATAAAAACAAGAAAGGGAGACACAGCAAGAAATCCTCCCTGGAGAAGTCCTTAGAGGTCTTAGAAGGACTCAAAAGACACTTATAGAATCGGGTCAAAATTCTAATTTTCAAGATCTTTCAAAAATAGCAGATCTACAAGCTCGCAGCGCGGCACTCGGTGCCGCGCTGTGAGCTTGTATATCTGCTATTTTTCAATAGTTAAAGCATAAAATATCGCGTCATAATGTGTTCAGGCCTAAATGGGCTTTTGTTCCAGTTGAGTTAGGTAACAGTTGTCCTAGGTTACAGTTGGCCTTGGCCAAGCGACCGTTGTGTGTCTCGTTGTATTGCTTGCTGTATTGCTTGGGCAAAGGAAGGTTCCCAGTTGGATCCACGGCTCACCCAGAGTTGGTGTCGAAGTGTCCTTGAGCAAGACTCTGAACCCCTAGTTGCTCCCGGTGAGCAGGTGTGATGTGATGTGATGTGATGTAATGCAGCGTGTTAAGCGCTTTGGATAAAGGCTTCCAACTATTATTATTTAAACCAGTGGTTCTCATGTCATGGACCCCCCCAATTATTCGTCCCCTAACCCCCATCTGAAATGTTTTGTGCAAGGGAGCCCGCTTTGTGTTGTTGGAATATTCATAAAATATTCCAATTTTTTTTTCAAGATCTTTTGAAAATGACAAATCTACAAGCTCACCACGCTTTGCATCGCGACATGTTGTGAGTTTGTACTGTACATCGGCTATTTTGAAATAGCCAATATTTAGAGCAGGGCTAGGCAACCTTTGGCACGGGTGCCAACATTGGCACAGGGGAGGGTGATCACTGGCACACTGGCATAAGCTTGAGAGAGAGGTTCTTTCTTGTAGTGAGTCCGCTCACATCTATATACAAATGACATCACTGTACATAATGCTACATTCATTCAAACTCTGAACTCTGATTGGGGAGGGAGTCTGGGAGATCGGTGGGTTGTTGCTCTGTTGGAAATACTTCATTTGGATGTGGTGTCTTAACTCATTTAGTGCCCATGAAATTAACGGATTATAAAGTCCACGATGCCAGTCTCAGGTTGGCATCACCCCCGTTATCTTATTTTGAAGGCCAGAAGTCCACAGCGCAAACACTTCCGGTCTGACGTCATCGCGTCCTGCGCCGGAACCGATCCTTACTCATTTAGTGCCCATGAAATTAACGGATTATAAAGTCCACGATGCCAGTCTCAGGTTGGCATCACCCCCGTTATCTTATTTTGAAGGCCAGAAGTCCACAGCGCAAACACTTCCGGTCTGACGTCATCGCGTCCTGCGCCGGAACCGATCCTTGTCCACGTGGAGTTGTGTAATGGCGGACCGGAGCTTTTATACATGTGTAACATAAGCGAGCATCTGCCTCCATCTTCGCTTCTAAAGTGTAGTTTTGAGATAATGGACATTAAAGATGAGATCGGCCGTCCACTTCAATGTTATGGGATGACTATTTTGTGCTCGTGGAGCCGTGATGATGACAAATCAGCGACGGATTTCTGCTCCGGACCTCCGGCCATTGTACTCGGTAATGTAACCGCCGTTACAGTAATATATTACTTTTCACGAGTATACTCGGGATTGGCACTCCGGGTACTCGAGTACTTTTCACAAGTCTTCGCGGGATTGGCACTATATGAGTTAATTGAATGTAATGTTGATATGGCACAGGGTTAGGGTCTATCAAGAAAATTAAAACATGGCACTTCATTTGAAAAAGGTAACTAACCCCTGGTATAGAGTATAGGTTTAAAGTGCTCATGTATTCTAGTCGCTTCTTTTGTGCTTGTTTTCCCCTAGACCTGGTTGCTTGTTTCTCTCACAAAATCTGGCAACACAGATGCTCGCCCAGGTTCCCGGGTTCTAAGGCTCAGGGCCTGTGACACCTGTTGTCACCCTGTCTCTCTCTACAATTCTCTAGGAAGAAATACCTTCATGGTATGTTTTAAGTCAGTGGTGTCCAAAGTGCAGCCCGGGGGCCAAATGCAGCCCGAGGACACATTTTATACGGCCTGTGGTTTCATTCCTAAATTGTATTCAAGGTTCAAGGGTTCAAGGTTGTACTTAAATTGTTACGTCTTTTGTACAGGTACATAAGAGTAAAACTTGTTTATGTTTGGCATCCTTCAGACAATGCAGTGGTAAATCTAAAATAACAGCAAACAATATAATAACTGCAAACCACAACTAAAAAAATATAACAAAAAGGGTAATAATAATAAGGCGTAGAAAGATGAGAACAGAAAGAGTGCAAAAGGCAAAAGAGCAACGAGAAAAGAAAAGAGCATCCTCACATGTGCATAAAATTTGGCATATTCTATACGCCAACAGCATATTTTTTCCAGTAGTTGCTACTGTACTGTACTTAACGTTTTTGTAAACATCTTCACAGTATGTTCTATGTGCAACAGGTTAGTATTCAACTTCACAGTATACATGTATGTACAGTAGGTGCAATTCAACATCACAGTATCTCTTTATGTGAAGTAGGTTCACAAGGAGGGGGGTTTAGCGATTCCTTTTGCCCTGGATCTTTCTCGTTCTTAACAGTTCGTTAATGAGCCTGATTGTTCGTGGAAAGAAGCTTTTTTGCAGTCTGTTGCTAGTAGCTTTGAGACTGCGTAGACGTTTTCCATGCGGTAACATCTTAAACAGACTGTGTTTAGGATGGTGAAGATCTTTGATGATTCCACAGGCTTTGCTGACACAGCGTTCGTCGTACAAGCCTTTTGTATTATCAACGGCCTGCCAGCAACATCAAACATGAATATTTTCCCAGATTATAATTTGTCAGGATTCCTTGTTCCCTGTTGTCTCATTCTGAAGGGGTCAAAGAAAGGCTATTTTATTGTATTTTGTACCTTGCACGTCTGGTTACATTTGGTAATGTGAAATAAGGCTTTAAGGAGTTATTTGTGTTTTCTTTTCAGAGCATACACCTGACAAAAGACCATTGATATTAAATATGAACCCTCTAAGGCCCGCATTAAGAAATACTTGAAATAAAAAATTGAAAAAAATCAGATGGTGTTGTAGGAGTCCTATTAAGAGGAAAATGTAATGTTTTTTTCAAAAAAATGTTTTTGTAAGATTTTATAGCCATAAATCAAAAATCATAAATCATGCTCTAATTTACATATGGGGGATATTTTTCACAATAATAACATATGTACATGTTCTAGACATTCTAATGATCACCAAAAAAAATAGTACAGGCATTTTACTTATGTTTTTGTGAGGTATAGCTTCCATGAAAAAGTGAGATGTTGTTCGTCAAAACTCTGGAATTTCAGCGGGTGTGGCGGGTGTGAATGGCAGCCCCTGTGGGGGGTATTTATATGCAAATATTGTGGCCAATGGCATTGTAATACTAAACAATAGAATCCAATGGTGGTGTTTAGGTGGTAGGGGGAGCTAAAATAAAATGATTTAAACCTTTTTTTGGATAAAATACAAACGTTGTAATATTACAACCGTGGGCCTTAGAGGGTTAAATGCGATGCATATCTATGTGACTTTGATATGGTCCGTCCAAAAGTACATTATGTCAGGAAATGTAATCGGCCCTTGGGTTTTTTAATATTCTTTATTGTTTCCCACTTTGAAAAAAGTTTGGACACCCCTGTTTTAAGTAGTTTTTTCATGAATCCTCCATGGCCGGTGGGGTCCAGTGAAAGCCTGCAGCGATGGGACCAGCTGGACCTGACTCACCTTTTTGTGCTTTTCCCTGCCTGGCACATGGTGGTGCTCTGTTGGTGTCACTTCGGTCCAGGTTTCGTGTGAGCTGAGGCAATTAAAAGTAGAACTACAGAATCACTCCCAATCCTCCGTTGTAATCTGAAGACTCACCTCTTCAGACTCCATCTCAGCCTGTAGCACTTACCATAGCAGTTGACCATAGCCTTGATGACCTTGCAGTTTTATGCAAAGGCTAAAATGTAATATAGATAGATATACTACAATTTACGATTTAGGCATTTAGCAGAAGCTCTTATTTACAATAAGCAGGGTGTTACATTAATATGGTCAACAACAATACAACAAATGCATAATGAATATCAATCTAGAAAACAATGACGAAGGTAGACCAAGTACCTATTCAGTATAAACCTTTTTGTAAAACTTAAAAATGCTAATATCTAGCTTTCATGTATGGTCATCGAGGGTAGGCGAGTGCAACAGTAAGTGCTATGGGTTTAGGTGGAGTCTTAAGAGGTGAGTCTTCAGACCACGTTGGAAGCTAAGGAGTGAGTCTGTTTTTCTCAGTGCAACAGGGAGTTTATTCCACAGTTTGGGGGGCCAGGAGGGAGAAGAGTCTAGGACGAGTGGATTTTTAGCGAAGGATCTGTCGGCATCCCTGTGTTAGCTGATCTGAGTGCTGCACGATTGTAAGGGTTTCATTTGTACACTCTGAGTCACAGACCTGTAAGGGTCCATTTGGTTCCAGACCTGTAAATAGCTTACAGTACAGTGGGCCCATGGCAGGGCAGCAGCTAAAGCCCATGCAGCCATGGCCCGATATAGACCCTGAGATCACATAGCAGGCTTTAGCAGACAGAAATACAGCACGGTCGCACTGAAGATGACGCGTGTGTGTGTGTGTGTGTGTGTGTGTGTGTGTGTGTGTGTGTGTGTGTGTGTGTGTGTGTGTGTGTGTGTGTGTGTGTGTGTGTGTGTGTGTGTGTGTGTGTGTGTGTGTGTGTGTGTGTGTGTGTGTGTGTGTGTGTGTGTGTGTGTGTGCGCGGCGTGCGTGCGTGCGTGCGTGCGTGCGTGCGTGCGTGCGTGCGTCTCAGCTGTTGCTCGGTGACTCAGCTGTCTGTATGGCAGACCATGTCCCATGATGCACCAGCACCTGTCTGGGACAAGCACAATGTTCACAGTGAAAAAAACCTCTGTGTTCAATTTAACATTGAGGGCTCTATTTTGATTGTCTTAAAGTTATACTATGTAACTTTTTTTATAAAACATATCTTAAAATTGTCCTAACTATTAAATCGCTAAAGTTTTAGAACCCCCACTCCGTTAATTTCAGCCTCAAAAGCCTTTTCTTTATATATTTTCTACTTAGCCTTGACAGGGGCGGGATTTCGCGGCAAAATGACGTAATCTGCATCATCTGTATACGTTGTGTATATGTTGGCCAATCACATCGAAGATCATACACACATGATACACTACCGGCCAATTACAGTGCATCTTGCGTCTTTTCAGGAAATAGCTTGCTTCAACAGCTTTGTTTACGCTGGTCTAGAAGTCTGGCATGTAACTCCCCAACCGCTGCTCGTAGAGGCACACGAGAGACCACGATGGATGTGTCTCGGCGATGCGAGGCGGACGCGGTGGTCTGAAAGCCTGGTCCGCGGCGAAAAACGGCCGAAAAAAGCAGACACGACCGCGGTTTGCTATACTGCTACAGACCAGTCTGTTGTTCTGCTTTATTTTATATATATCACTGCATTGTCTGTAAGGATGCCGAACAAAAATACGTTTTACTCTTATGTACCTGTACAAAAGACATAACAATAAAGTACAACCTTGAACCTTGAACCTTGAAGTCGGAACTCTCAGACGAAAAGGTCTGTGGTCAGAGACAGTATGGACAGGCCTTTGAGTTAAGGCATAAGAGCTGGTACTTAAAGGGGAAGACCACCCATTTTCAATATTAAAATATGTCATTAATATACCTTAGAGGAGTTGTGTGGAAATAGAAAAAAAGTTCCCCCCCTTCTGTGTTGCCTAGAACCGGAGGATTGATTTTGGAGTTTGTATTGTAAAGTACAATGTGTGATGTCATCAAGTTGTACTTTACAATACAAACCCCCAAATCAATCCTCCAGTTCTAGGCAACACAGAAGGGGGGGAACTTTTTTTCCTATTTTCCACACAACTCCTCTAAGGTATACTACCAGTAAGACTCCCTAATCGGGAGATCTCCACAAATAGGGCAAAAATTAGTTTTTCCAAAATCTTCCTGATCCATGTTGATGACATGAGTGTAGACATGCTGTGTGTGATTTTCGTGATTTTAGGGCAAAATCTGTAGGAGCAGTGTCCAAAAATGTGTTTTTAAAAATCGGCCTGAAGGTGGCGCTATATGGGACATATTCATGGTGATGGGATGAGTGTAGACATACTGTGTAGCGATTTGCGTGATTTTAGGGCAAAAACTGTAGGAGCAGTGTCCAAAAATGTGTTTTAAAAATCGGCCTCATGGTGGCTCATGGTGGCTCTCCCGGACCTTCCTAGCCCGAGTTACGGCATTTTATGTGAGCTGCAGTGGAGGGGGTCCTCCACTGGGGGCGGCACCACTTTTGCATCCGTTCTGGAGCACCAGGAGTCGGTGGTCCCCGGGAATTCCCCGTGAGCAGCCCCGTTGGGGTGGTCATTTGGTCATTTTTGCACATTTGGTCATTTTTTACATCTGGGGGTCCCCCAGGGACCTGGGGGTCCCTGGAGCTCCGGGGGTCCTTGGAGGTTGTAGTTTGGCAGCCAAGGAGCGTGTGTGCAAAATCGGGGCAACGGTTGCGGAGATATGAGCAGGGCAATAGTGTGACGTGTGAGGTGTGACAGACAGACAGACGGACAGACAGACTGACTCACTCACAGTTTGTGCAGGTTTTGATAGTAAGTGCGACCTACGGTCGCAATTACACAGTTCAATATTGAAAATGGGTGGTCTTCCCCTTTAAGGGCGGATTCACACTGCAATCCGTTTGATTAGAACTGATTCTCAAAACGGTTGCTGGTTCACGCTGGCCAGCATTCACATTGGCAAAGATTCTCCCTCCCTGGAGACCACTAGCACTATACATCCTGATCCTATAGGTGGCGGTATGCACATAGTGCCTCGCCAGTGAATACAGACGTCATCAACTATGCGACGTTACTGATTCTGGTCGCCAAGAAATTCAGGCACGAAAGTTGATGTAACAATCCAATGCGCCTCTTCATGTTTCCGACGCGCGACAGCGCAGTGTGGAACCATAGAGTTATAGTGTGGATACAGTGTTGCAGTGGTCTTGGGTCGTGCGCCCCCCGACGACCCAAACCTTTTCTGAGCCGGGGTCTCGCACCCCCCCAAGTTCACACCTCGACAACTGTTTAACAAAGAAACAAGCCTATTTGCATATCAATAGACCTGTATAGTAGGTGTCGAGTGACGTTCGCTGATCTACAAGCTCACAATGCATCCGCGACGCGTTGTGAGCTTGTAGATCTGCTATTTTCCAGGCGCAGAAACTTGCAGAATGATGAGTCCAGCAGCACAGCGCACGTTATTATTTGTATTATTTAACAATCATCGTAGCCTACAATTGAAACGCTTTCACAAGCCACAGTGTGGCTTAATATTCACATTAAGGGTAACAAGCACGTCAAGCAGGCACAGCAGTGCACACCGATAACACCGTTAAAACAAATAAAACTTCTCCGCTAGGCCAACTCTGCCCCGTCCCAAGCAGCGCGCAGTAGAGATGAGACATTTGCGAACGATTCGGCTCTCTTGAACGGCTCTTTTAAATGAACGATGGGATCCAGTCCGCAGTCGCGGGACACAGAGCAATGAGTCAGTGTCGAGAACGGTATCAGAAAAAACGGATGGGGGAGGCACAGCTCATGGACGAGAGCTAGCAGTTTAGACATGTCATGGACACAGGCAGCGAAACACAAACAGCATTTGGATTACAAAAACACTGGAACAATTCAGAAGCACTTAATTAGAAAATGTAACTAGTAGCTGTGTATGTTAATCTGACATTAGTAGGCTAGATTGTTTACTTCTTGGACTTGGACATGCGTTTGTGCTGTGGCAGGTTATTTAATATGGGATTTTGACAGCTTGCTTCTTCCTCTTAACGGAGCACCGTCCCGGCTCCGAATGTTTTAACGGAGCGGTGGTTCTGGCCGTTCCGTCTCACTTTCACCCCTGCCAGTGCGCTGGTGCGAGACAATAAATAACTGTTCGCCAATTGCTACTTCTCTCAATTGGAAGTACATGACACCAGTCCAGCGCACCGCAGTAGTAGGCTAACTGGTGATATAAAAATATATACATTTTCGACTCCTCGACTCAAACAATTGGCGTCGATTCGCGGGGCTTAAAATGACGCAGAAGACAGCCCTACAAGCAAGCAATCTCTCTGTTAGACCAGGCCATGTCGACAACTGTTACCCAGTGTTTATTTGTGGCGACGCCTGACTCGTCGACTTTATATGAGGTCACGTTCCGTTTTTGTGGACGGTTGCTTCACACTGCAGCTCACCGGTCTCGAGGACGCACAATACAGTCTCGAGACTACCTCTTGAGGTGGTTTCGAGGCTATCCGTTTCTGAGGAAAACCGCAGGCTTCACACTGTCAAAACATCTGCCAAGTAGCCTTGAGAACGGTCCCGAGACCGCAGTGTGAATCCGCCCTCAGACAATCAAAATAGAGCCCTTGAGAATCAAATAAACCTGTGCTGTTCCTATTTCACTGTATCTCACCTCTGCTGAGGTGTGTGTGTGTGTGTGTGTGTGTGTGTGTGTGTGTGTGTGTGTGTGTGTGTGTGTGTGTGTGTGTGTGTGTGTGTGTGTGTGTGTGTGTGTGTGTGTGTGTGTGTGTGTGTGTGTGTGTGTGTGTGTGTGTGTGTGTGTGTGTGTGTGTGCGTGCGTTTGCGTGCGTGTGCACGTGTGTGTGTGAGAGAGTTCTCCTGTGTCCTGGTTTCACACTTGGAGCAGAACTTAGTGTATCAGGTTCTATTAACAACCTGAACCCTATACGTAAATGCCCGGGGTCCCCCAGGGTTCTATATTAGGCCCAGTTTTATATAGCTGATCTACTGTACAAGCTTGTTGGTGACGACGCGTGTTGGCTATTTCCTTGCGGTTACGCCGGCGCTTAACAACAGTGGTGGAAAAAGTAAGTTATGTGTGCACAATTAATGTCTGATTTCTGTTCTCAACCTGGGGGTCCCCAGGGGGGGTCCCCAAATTATTTCGGGGGGTCTCCAGATGTTTAGCCTATGGGTTAACATTGTTTTCTCACTTAACAGTAAACAGAACAACATTCTGTGTAAGTGTATGCAGGGTATCTATCTACACATTTCTAAAGTGACAATTGAAGGACTTTTAAGCCGTTTTTAATACCTCTGGTTAAACGATGGCAAAATTGTCAAATATTAGGTTGAAATTGCAAGGCGTTGTGAGCATGTAGATCTGCCTTTTTCACAATGGAACAGATGGAGTCAAACTAAAGGTAATGCCAACTCCAAGTGCTTGTCAGGGTGGGGGGTCCCCAGTTGATATGATTATTTTGGGGGTCGCTGCCAGAAAAGGTTGAGAACCACTGTTGTAGAGAAGGTCATGCTGCAAATGTCTTCAGGGACGTAGTGGAGACTGGACATTACCGTATCTCTTCTCTCCCAAGTCTTTGTAAGACGTAGTAGAGACTAGGGGTGGGACGATACGTGATATTATCGTTTATCGTGATAAAAAACACTCATGATAATCGTATTGTGGAGATTTAATTTAATCGTGACATCGTCCTCCGTCATGCACTGGGATCAATTCACCTTTTATTTGCTGAGCTGCATATCCGGTACCACTTAAACCTTCTATAATTTGTAAAAGGTACTTATAATACACATACTTGATGCAGTCTTTTTTTTCACTCTCTATCAAATATCTTTGCCAAAAAAATGCCGATCGACAAGCTCTCAACGCGTCACAACGTGACACGTTGACAGCTTGTAGATCTGCCATTTTTTGGCAAATGTTCCGCCCCAGGATAATGGATTTTGATTAGGGATGGAGCCCTAAACAAGGGTAGCCAGATAACCCGATAACACAGTGTTTCTCAAATGGGGGTACGTGTACCCCTAGGGGTACGCGAAGGTACTGAAGGGGGTACTCAAGAAAATTACCCCAAAAAGAAGAATAGAGGTATAAATCATGCTAATATTGTTCATAGTTAAATAATTGACTACAATTGAATGAGGAGGGTAAAACAACATGTACTGTTATGTTTAATGATGACAAATGGAGAAACTTGATATGACCCTGAGTTGCTAACCCAAATGACATGGTACCAGGCAACTGGGATGGCTTTTAAAGTTGAAGTTATTGACATGAAAACCGTTTGATTTTATATTCTTTGGGCTTAATATATAGCGTCATATATTTATGTATACTATAATTGCAGTTTTATAAGCAAAATGTTGTTGCCGGGTAAAGGGGGTAATTGGATTCAGAAATCAGGGAAAGGGGTACTCAAGCCAAAAAATATTGAGAAATACTGCAGAGCAGGGGTTTTCAAACTGTCTTGACTCAGGGCACCCCGGCAAATAACTTTTTCATCCACGGCACCCCTGAATTACACTCTTAAGTATTAGAATCCTATATCATATATTACACTAGGTAAATATGTACATCTTTCCACCTGAGAATACGGCAGGCTATGTCACGGAGAAATATCTGTTTCCATCAGAACTGACTGAAATAAACTTTATACTGTACTTGAAGTTTTAACCCCAGCATCCCTATTCAGGGTTCACCAAAATGAATAAATAAAAAAAATGTGTGATAACGTTGGGATGCGTTGTGAGCTTGTAGATCTGCTATTTTTGGTGAAAAAAGTTGGTGAAGAGAGTTGGGGTAGATCAGGGGAAGGCAAACTTTATGATCAAAAGAGGATTTTTTTTTTTTTTTTTTTGCCAAAAACGTATTAAAAATATGTTTGGAGCCACAACAAGATGTTTGCTTTATATATTCATTTGTGTTTTTTCTGGTCTTTCAATATTACTTTTTTACTGTTATTTATTTGTATTGTTTGCTAACTTCTCAAAGCAGATCAAGTACAATAAGCCAGCATGTGTTGGTGGTGAAAGCAAACAACATATCCAAGCATTCATATATTCTGTATTTTCCTTCAATAATGAGTTTCTTATTTTTATCTGGTCTCTAGGCAACAATTGTTTTGTGAGAATCTCAGATCATTGTTTCTCAAATGGGGGTACGTGTCGTACCCCTAGGGGTACGCGAAGGCACTACTCACGAAAATTAACCCAAAAAGAAGAATAGAGGTATAAATCATGCTAATATTGTTCATAGTTAAATAATTGACAACAATTGAATGAGGAGGGTAAAAAACATGTACTGTTATCTTTAATGATGACACATGGAGAAACTTGATATGAGCCTGAGTAGCTAACCCAAATGACATGGTACCAGGCAACTGGGATGGCTTTTAAAAAAGAAGTTATTGACATGAAAACCGTTTGATTTTATATTCTTTGGATGGGGGGCTTAATATATAGCGTCATATACCACTATTTATGTATACTATAATTGCAGTTTTATACATATTATTTTGTTGCCGGGTAAAGGGGGTACTTGGATTCAGAAATCAGGTAAAGGGGGTACTCAAGCCAAAAAAGATTGAGAAACACTGCGATAACAGATGTATTGAGTACCTGGTATCAATAAGCTTTGGGCTTATCAAGCTTTTTATCGAGCATAGCGGCCCATGGCGTCATGTTTAAACAGAGAAGAGGTCATCAAGAAATGATTACAATACTAATTCATAATATAAAGCCATTTAATGAATGACTGTTTTGATGATATTTAATGATAATATTTGTTACTTTTGTCAATTGTCATGTTCATAGATGGTGGTCAGCCACAAACTCACAGTCACAACAACTGGCCAATGAAAAAAATATACCATTTATGTTCTGAATTTGTCGTCTCACATCTTTCCACAAAATATTAGAAAACGCTCAATAGTGGGCTGGATAAAAGCCCGGCTCAATAAGCAGGATCGATAAGGTGCTCATTATCAATACAAATTTGCGAGCTCCATCCCTAATTTTGATTATCGTGATAATATCGTAAATCGTTGATTTCTTTTGTCACACTAATCGTGATATGAAATATTCATATCCTCCCATCCCTAGTAGAGACTGGATATTACCGTATCTCTCTCCCAAGTCTTTGTAAGACGCTCCAGGAAAGAAACACTTGACGTGAGCCTGAAAACATTGAGTTTGGCCTGAATCTTAAAAAAAAAAAAACCTGAAGGTTGTAGAGTCTACTGGGACTGCAGACCTCCATCCACTGAAAGGCAGCCAAAAACGACTCAGGTAAAAATATAGTTTCTTTTGAATTGAAATGACTCAAGTGGAGTCATCAAATGAGTCATCCAGATTATTACTCGAGTGAAGGTCTTTGCACACTGCTGTGTTTTTCGGGCCGAATATCGGGGTGAATTTCGGAGCGCGTAAATAAAAAAATCAACCTCACAATCACGTTTGCACACTGCCGCCTGTTTCATATTTATTTTCGGACCAAGGTTGATTTTTTGATTTTTTTCCGATTATCGCAAGTGTTGCCACTGGGTCCTTTGCTCTCTCTCTCTCCCCTCTCTCTTCTTGCCCTTAAAAATGCTTTCGAGGATTTCGGCTTTACAAAACGCAACCAGAAAACGCAGTGCAGTGTGCAACCAGCTTAAGAGTAGAGCTTTATACCGGTATATTTATGCAGAGGAGAACGTCTTTCTCTCTCTCTGTCTGTCTGTCTCTGTCTCTGTCTGTCTCTTTCTCTTCCTCTCTCTCCCTCTCTCTGCGCTCCGTGTGCGTAAAGTGAACGCGTCTTCATTTGGCACAGGGCGCAGGCAGAGAGAGGAGATATTATATCATAGCCTATCTGTAATATTATATCCCGTCCGTGCCCTACGTGGCACTTTCCCCTTTGTCTGTGAGCCTGCCTGCTGCAACAGTGAACCGTATGCTGTTGTAGCGAATCGAAACCACCGTTTTTGTTGGGGATTCGCATGTGTTTCTTTGATTCGCAAAAGAATACGGATGCGTCTTCACACATGCCCAAACGATGCACATTTTCCGACAATACGCTACAGGATTCGCTTTAATCGCAATAAAACGTGCCTGTGTGAATGTGGCCTAAGTAAGTGAAAAAAGTGTGTGTGTGTGTGTGTGTGTGTGTGTGTGTGTGTGTGTGTGTGTGTGTGTGTGTGTGTGTGTGTGTGTGTGTGTGTGTGTGTGTGTGTGTGTGTGTGTGTGTGTGTGTGTGTGTGTGTGTGTGTGTGTGTGTGCGTGCGTGCGTGCGTGCGTGCGTGCGTGCGTGTCAGCAGGATGACATCACTGGCTGCAGACAGAGCAGGGTGTTTGTGCTAACATATGATACGGTCAGGCTTCAGTGATAACAGCAGCTCAGATGGCTCATCAGAGGAGATCCATATACTCTTAACTCTTATAGTGCCAATCCCGAACTAGTTCGGGACAGTTTGGACCGTATTAACGTCCAGGGTGCCTTTTTAATTTTCGAGCCGGGCCGCCGGCCGTCATCTGTTTACACGGCCCGCGAGAGCGTCGCGCCGCCGATATTTGCCATCCACTCCAATGCAATCCAGGATCTTTAGAGCTCATTTTCTCTGTTCCATCTAGTGGTGATTCTGGGCACTGTAAGGGTTAACATGTCTGCTCCGGTCTTCTTCATAGACGGTGGGAACCGTCACGTGACCCGTTGGTTTCTGTCAGAGCCAAAATGAAGCTTTTTTTTTGCCCTCATATGGGTGTCCGCCATCATTGTTTTAATGGTACCCAAGGAATGCTATTGGCTGCCAACAGTCAAGCCCCGAACTGAGCTCATGCTTCTGTCAGTGCATGAGGAGTTGAGGTGGTCGCTTCTTATCACCTGGCAGGAGTTTTCCCAGGGGCATAGTTCTGCCGATTTAAAATGACTCCAATAGGGAATTAAAACTTCCTATGATTGGTTTTCCCCCCCGGCCGATCGCAAAAAGAATTGTGCTCCATTGGATCCCATTCATTTTCCCCTTTCGTTTTCTAACCTTAATTAACATTTTCATGAATACTGTATGGTTCCTATCGCTAGTTAAAAATTGCCTTTCAATCACCATCATATTCGTTTTGTCGAAATGTGGTCCAATTTATTTTATAATAAATTATAAAGTTGCTGGGGGGCGTGGCCAACTAAACTGATACCAGCCGGCTGTGTTCTTCTTCGTGTGCTGTATTTCGGGAGGCTCCGACCACATTCTCCCATGTATCCCTGCGGTTGCACGTGACCGTTGGCAGCCAATAGCATCTCTGATGCCTTTACAATTCTATGATGGCCACACCCATTCTAAGGGGTAGAAAGGGCCATTTGCGCTGCATAGAAACCAATGGCTTCGCATCGTCCATATTTTTCTACAGTCTATGAGTTTTCCCAGTTGGACGTTGCGCGTGGAAGGAACACGTTATTCCAACCAGTTCAAGTTCATAAAGTATAGTATAACTAAATGCATTTGAAATGAAATACAAATTTTCCTTTTTTTTATTCCAATGTAAAAATAGCAAAAATAGCAGACCACAAAGAGCTTGTATAGGTCGTCTCACAGCTAGAAGGGTTTGATTCCCGCTGGGGACGCTGTGGGCGCTGGGGGCGCGGAAAGGAACTGGTTGGAGTTGTTCCTTCCACACGCTACGTCCAACTGGGAAAACTCCCCCCTGTCAGGTGATAAGAAGCGGCCTGCTCACTCCTCATGCACTGAAGGAAACATGAGCTCAGTTTGGGGCTCTCCCCAGGTTGGCAGAGGGAGAGCAGAGCCCAGGATTACAGCTTGGGGTGAAAAAATGGGTTATAAAAATCCTAGGATAAAAATGTAGGAGAAGATCCCAGGCTATTATGGGTGTAACGATACATTTTAACAGTGATATGATACACATCACGATACATGGTTGACCATACGATACATGGACGATATTGGTTCATTCATGGCAATTCGATACGATACGATTCAATGATATAAAATCGATATAGTAACTATTTAGCGAAGAAATTAAATCTGTGTAATATGTGTAAACAATCTATTATTATGGAAGTAAACGCTGTGATTCTCTAGCAAATACATGGACATTATATTTCAACACATAAGGACAAACATGAACACAGAGATTACACACATTTATCGATAGATAAAGTAGCTATATGGAATGGAAAGGTAATTAGACCCCTCTTTTTTCATTTCCCTCTTAAAATTGCTAAATACAAGGCACAAATAACTTTTCGATTCGATACCGATTACCGCATTTTTAAAACGATATGATACGATACAAAGCCAAAACGGTACGATATTTTGCTTTTGCAAACGATATAGTAGATCATTGCAAATTTAAGTCAGTTTTTTCGCTTCAGTTACTTTATCGTTAGAGTAGACCCCTACTGAGGCTATAGTAACTCTAGTGACTGTCCTGGTCCAGGTGGTTGCCATGGATACCATGCTGATGGAGCGGTTGGAGCAGGCGGTGGTGCGTCTGGAGCAGGTGTCCTTCAAGATGCAGATGAGCAACGGACTGAGCAACGGAGACGGCTGTGTCAACGGCATGGACGGAGGTGAACCACTTCAACCATTATTTGATGTTCTAGCTATTAAACGATAGCATGATCTACAAGCTCACGGTGCCGCGCTGCGAGCTTGTAGATCTCTCAGAGTTCCAAAATGCATGAAGCAGGGTTTCTCAAAGTGGGGTGCTGTGCCACCCCAGGGCAGTGGTCCTCAACCTTTTCAGGCCGCGACCTCCCAAATAATCATACTTTAACTGGGGACCTCCTCCACTCTGACGAGCACTAAGAGTTGAGGCGTTACATTTTGTATAACACGGTTCTATTGTAAAAAAAAAGTAGATCTACATGCTCACAACGCCTCGCGTTTCGAGGCGCTGAGAACCACTGCTCCAGGGTGCCGTGATGCCAGTCCAGGGATGCCTCAGAATTATTTTGATATTTGGAATTCATCAATATCACTTCACTATGCTTAGTAAAAACAGGCATGGTTAGCACTGCACTTGATGAGTTCTTTTTACGTCTACGGCAAAAAATTGCAGATCTACAAGCTCACAACGCGTCACAGCGTCATGTAAGATTAAAAAAAGAAGTCAAACCCCTGTCATACAGTAACAGCTAGGATGTGTTTGTCCCCAGCTCTGGCCCAGGGTGTGGAGGCCTTTGACCTGTTACTGAGGGGTCCTGTGTCAGAGTACCTGGAGAAGAGCCGCGCTCTGGGAGACGACGTAGCAGCACATGTAAGTATGATGTGTGTGTGCGCGTGTGTGTGCGACAAAAGTCCACTCGTCCTAGAGAATTCACCCTCCTGGCCCCCAAACTGTGGAATAAACTCCCTGTTGCACTTAGAACTACAGACTCACTCCCTAGCTTCCACCATGGACTGAAGACTCACCTCTTCAGACTCCACCGACAGTTAATGAGCCACTCAAAACACCCCAAAAGCCGCAAAAATCACGTGCACGCGAATGGAGAGGGGCGCATTCGAGAGAGCTGGCAGAGAGCGCTGATTAGGCTGGCCATGGCTCTGCCTAAAATGACTATACATGAAAGCTAGATAATTATTTTTGTTCATAAACATATAAAGCTTTTTTACTGATTAGGTGCTCGGTCTATACAGTACCTACGTTATTTTTCTCTAGATTGATATTTCTATGCATTTGATGTATTGATGTATTACCTTGCTTATTGTATGTTGCTTTGGCTTAAGAGTGTCTGCTAAATGCCTAAATTGTAAATTGTGCGTGTGGCCGTGGCCGTGTGTAAGCGTGTCGTCTAAATCAGTGTTTCTCAAATGGGGGTACGTGTACCCCAAGGGGTACGCGGAGGTACTACAGGGGGTACTTGAGAGAACATGGAAAATGGAAACATTTATTTTATGTTACTGTTATGTTTAATGATAAAACATTGACAAATGTATGTGAACGTGCTGCTCTGTATACGTAGCTTTAAACCAAATTAAGTACAAAATGTTACTGTTACTGAATAGGAAACAGGCTACTTACTTTTATTTTCAACATTATTGACGTAAAAACTGGACTTTTGATGTCAGTATTTTCTAGTCAAAATGTTGTCGATTAGAGCAGTGTTTCTCAAACTACCAAATTTCAAGGTATCCCCTTAACTCTGACAGTGTACAAATGGAACCAAATGAACCCTAACGGGTTCATTTGGTTCCATTTGTACACTGTCAGAGTTACAGACTTGTATGGGTCACTGGATTAAAGGGGGTACTTAGATTCAGCAATCAGGAAAAGGGGGTACTGAAGCCCAAAAAGTTTTAGAACCACTGGTCTAAATCCACATGATGATCCTG
>NC_137819.1:9077963-9082963 GCF_963921795.1 Nannobrachium achirus | reverse complement strand
TGTGTGTGTGTTAGCTTTATATGGTGTGTTCTTTTCATGGCCCAGACAGACAGATAGAATGAAGGAGAACACTCCTACCGTGCTGGTTAACACCTGCTGCACACTGTTATGGAGACATTAAATCAAAGCGTGCGTCTCGATGTGTCTTTGATTAAAGAACTGGCTTAAGAGAGGAGGGCGGACCTCTGACGTCGTCGCGCTCATGTCACCATGACTCAGCCATAACCATATAAGGAGTTCCCTAGGCAGCTATGCCCAAATATGGAGTGGTTTGTTGTCTACCCGTCATGGCATCAATAATTTACAATTTAAGCATTTAGCAGACGCTCTTAATCCAGAGCAATTTACAATAAGCAAGGTGATACATCAATTCTGCCCTACAAAGGCAGAGTGCAGTAACTACGTTTTGGGACACAGCAACTTATTCGTGTCGCCCAAAGGTCAAATTAGCCTTTGTGATATTGGGGGATGAACAATTAGCTCAAGAACAGATATACAATCAGTGTAATATCACTTTTATGCCTTTATCTCATTTGGCTGATCAGCTGTAACACTTTTAAACCCTTTTATTTGTGAAATTCTCGTTCGTAGTTAATGCACTCTGCCTTTGTAGGGCAGAATACATCAACATCAATACATCAAATGGAAAGAAATAGTAGGCAATCTAAGAACACAAACAAATCTGTCTGCTCCATATATGGGCACAAAAGGTGGCATGCAGCACGCCCATGTACTGATGACATCATCAGGGATCTCCATATGTGGGCATGAAAGGGACAAGGAAGGACTGACAGATAAAGAGATCTCTTCCATATATGGGCATATCAGTCAGATCGGCAGTTCAACGTCTACTGACTGAAAAGCATAATAATAATAAGGCATGATTATCTTCCCACAATGCATCTGAAAACCTCCGTCCTCTGTGTGATTGACAGGCGGAGATGGTGAACAAGGCCCTGCACACTCAGAGACGTTTCCTCAAAATGGCCGCCACGCACCAGCAGCCCGCAAAGGTACGTAACGTTAGGTTTCAAAGGTACGTAACGTTAGGTTTCAAAGGTACGTAACGTTAGGTTTCAAAGGTACGTAACGTTAGGTTTCAAAGGTACGTAACGTTAGGTTTCAAAGGTACGTAACGTTAGGTTTCAAAGGTACGTAACGTTAGGTTTCAAAGGTACGTAACGTTAGGTTTCAAAGGTACATAACGTTAGGTTTCAAAGGTACGTAACGTTACGTTTCAAAGGTACGTAACGCTAGGTTTGAAAGGTACGTAACGCTAGGTTTCAAAGGTACGTAACGTTAGGTTTCAAAGGTACGTAACGTTAGGTTTCAAAGGTACGTAACGTTAGGTTTCAAAGGTACGTAATGTTAGGTTTCAAAGGTACGTAACGCTAGGTCTCAAAGGTACGTAACGTTAGGTTTCAAAGGTACGTAACGTTAGGTTTCAAAGGTACGTAACGCTAGGTTTCAAAGGTACGTAACGTTAGGTTTCAAAGGTACGTAACGTTAGGTTTCAAGGCCTTTCTGCCTTATTTGTCCTCGGTACGAGAGCAGCAGGAATGTGACGCAACCCCAGGCTGAGCTGTCAGCTTTAATAACGTCTGCTGAGGATGGCCAGCTCTGTAGCTGGACCCGACCCGGACGCTGTGGAGGTGGAGGCTGCAGCACAAATCAAGAAGGCAATTGCATTGGCTTCTCTTCATTTTTTAAATGCATTCACTTTAAAGAGGCGGTGCCATAGTTTTGTACTTTTTCTGTTTTTCATGTGTCTATGAGGTTGACAGTACTTCATTAGTCCCCCTGGTGTGGTTGTTATGAGCAATTATGTATTCCCTTTGTATTTGTTTTTCCCCCCGTAGGCTGCCACCTTGCGGGTCAAACGTGCCGGTCCAAAAACACAGATACAATTACGTCATAGAATCAACCCCTCCCCTAATTACCATTCACCCAACACTGTGGGTGTGGCTAACTTCATCTGGGTCACCACCCACCATGACAACCAAGCATACTTAATGAACTGGTGGGTTTGGCCACATAAAAACCTAATTTTAACTCTTTCTGTACACTTAAAAAAAAAAGAAAAAAAAGACCTTCCTCCTAGTATAATCATAATAGCAGATAATCATGTTTTAGAGGGGGAAAGAATCATGGCACCCCATCTTTAAGTGCCCTTCCTACCTGAGACAGTATTTGGTTCAGTCTACTTCATCATATCCACTTAGACCAAAGATCACTAAGGAGGTTGGACGAAGGTCATTCTGCTATAAAGCTCCATCTCCTCTCTGACTTCATATTTTAACCCTGACGAGCACTAAGAGTTGAGGCATTACATTTTGTATAACACGGTTCTATTGCGAGGCGTTGTGAGCGTGTAGATCTGCTATTTTCACAATTTCTGCCTATTTGACAAAATGTTTAATTTGTCATTTTAGAGGTATTAAAAAGTCCTTAAATTGTCACTATAGAAATGTGCAGATACCCTCTGTACACTTAAACCTTATGATGGTTTATTTACTGTTGAGTGAGAAAACAATCTGGGGACCCCCCAAAATAATTTGGGGAGCCCCCTTGTCCCGACCCACAGGCTGTCTTAGATCCATTTCATCCCTCTCTTCTATTGCTCATCAGCTGATGATTTGGTGGTTGGTGGGGTGAGTGGGACGGGTAGGAGAGGGTGAGCAAGCTATCTTTGTATGAATGTATCTGTATTCTTGTCTTGTACGTATTTACTTCCGCCATCAGAGCGCGCAAGTACTGCGTTGGGCTGCGTATGTACGTATGTCGGTGTCTGTGTTTGTTTAAGCCTGTATCGCCCAATCAACGTCTTTTTTTTTTTTTTTTTCTGGCAACGTCATCATTAACAGCCAATGAGGGACCAGCATTCCTGGTGATGCCAGTGGTGATGTCACTGGCATCAGTGGTGAGCGCACAGTGGTGAGCGCACCTCGTGGCGCGCTCTGCTCGCGCACAAGTAGGCCATGTGTGGCCTGCTTGAGCGTGAGGCACAAGTTGGCACCTGGACAGAGTGCAGTTCTAGTTATGTCTGCTGTTCATGTTCTTTAGTCTTTCATGTTTTTATGCGTCCCTGTTGAAAATGAGATGCTGCTTCTCAAGAGGCCCGCTGTGCCATCAGTAAAGATCTGAGATGTTGTTTATCTCAGGGTTTCTCACCGTGGCACCCTGGGGTGCCGTGACGCAAGTCCAGCGGTGACGCAGAATACCTATATTTGGAATTTATCATGAATCACCAGGGACGCGCAGAGAATGTTTGAGAGGCAGGGGCTAAATATTCCAAGAGGGCCTTTTGATGAAAGTATTGAAAATAGCAGACCTCCAAGCTCAGCTTTTTTGTGGAAAAAGAGCAGACCAGGTTTATTAGGTCATGACGGTTCAAGTGGTTAAATATCTGAAAACACACACAAAATGAATCCAAAATACACTGATGATTGTGCTGTATCAAACAATGAAACAATATGGAATCTATGAACAGGTTGTGGTTGCTTCATCTCTCTCTCAACTAAGGCGTCCTTGGCCTGAAAACATTGAACACCCCTGATAGTGAATGCAAGCTGTATTTAAGCTGATTGCAGCTGGGCGAGACTCTTGTGTCCAGCATAAACTAGCGCTATGCCTCATTTTATGTCACCATATACAGTACAGCCATGTGTATGTTTCACTTTCCTTGGTCTGTCCACCGTAGCGTGTAACAAAAACCTCTGTCAGATATGAGGTGACTGTACAGTATGTGAGTGTGTGTGTGAGTGAGTGAGTGTGTGTGTGTGTGTGCGTGCGTATTTGTGTGTGCGTGTGCGTGTGTGTGCTGGCGGTGTCCCCTGGGGCTGTGTGTGTTCCTGCAGCAGGGTTGCCAGATTCTGTGAGAGAAACAAGGGGCCAGGCCTCTGAAAACAAACCCTAAAGAAAAAAGAACGGCGACTAGGCGGCGTGATCACACACACAGTGTAGTAGGGGGTCCCCAGGGGGTCCCCAGCTAAATGAGCTGATGTAGCATCACAGTCTGGTGTACCACCTCAACTCCTACATGCATATACATCGGCTATTTGAACCAGTTAGCTTGTCTTAGTACTTATACTTAGTGTAAAGTAATACTTTACACTTAACATACTGTAATACCTGACCATGTTCCAAAGCACATTTTATTCAGCTGTTTAAAATGTGCTAATTTGCCAATTTCTGTTAAAATGATCAACCTCGTGGCGAAAAAGCACATAATATCCTTTAATTCTCCCTTAAGCCTAAACATGAGCCAATTTAACAATATTTCTCTTTTTTATGAGAGGTGCAGAGGTGTTTTTTCCCCCCCTTTGGCTGAAATGTATAGGGATGGACTGAAAGACAAGTCATTTTGTTTGGTTGTGTGCTCTGAAAATAGTAGATCTACAAGCTCAGAAGAAGAGATCCAGTATAACTGAAAGACAAGTCATTTCATGTTTGGTTGCGCTCATGTTGTGAGCTTGTAGATCGGCCACCAGGGGTCCTTGAGGGGGTTCCAGGTGGTCCCCGGCTAAATGATGGAGAGTTGGTAACCAAATGGACCCTTAGAGATCTTTTAACTATTGAGAGTGTAACATTTTGGTTTCATTTTACGCTCTCAAGAGTTTGTAGTAGATTAGAGATTATCATGATTGATTATGTGGGACGTTATAGAGTGGAACGTGTGTGTTCATTGATTATATTAATATCTAGCTCTCATGATACATTATTGATACTGGATAGCTTGTAATAGTCCAGATGTCTCACTAGGATTGAGTAGCTATTGTTTTGGTAAGTTATGGTACAGCTCGTTCCAGAGGCCTTGAAGCCACACAGTATAACTCTAGTGTTTGATTGATTGATTGAAGGCTTTATTAGAAGTTTGCATAGGAAAATGTACAGATTCATGACGGTACAGTTCACTGGTACAAGGTCTACTAAAAGGAGATCCATGAAAAGACTAAGCTTATTTCAACAGGAAACCATTTAAGTATCTCATATAACATTGA